>NC_058519.1:410038973-410338973 GCF_904849725.1 Hordeum vulgare subsp. vulgare | reverse complement strand
TGAAGCACAAGAGCAGTAAGTATTTCCCTCAGTTTGATAACCAAGGTATCGAACCAAAAGGAGGGCCTCGTCAAGTCCAAAGTACCTGCGCAAAAACAAACAAGCTTGCACCCAACGCTTCAAAGGGGTTGTCAATCCCTTCAAGATTGTTTACAAAAGTGAGATCTGAAGGCGGAAAGTGCAACGAAGTGAAAATTGTAAGGCTGAAATATGGTGTGGAGTAGACCTTGGGGGCCATAGTGTTCACTAGAGGCTTCTCTCATAATAGCAAATATCACGGTGGGTGAACAAATTACTGTCGAGCAATTGATAGAACCGCACAAAGTCATGACGATATCTAAGGCAATGATCTAGCATATAGGCATCACGTCCGAGACAAGTAGACCAATACTTTCTGCATCTACTACCATTACTCCACACATCGACCGCTATCCAGCATGCATCTAGTGTATTGAGTTCATGACGAACAGAGTAACGCTTTAAGCAAGATGACATGATGTAGAGGGATAATCTCAAACCAATGATGAAAACCCCATCTTTTTACCCTTGATGGCAACAACACGATACATGCCTCGCTACCCCTTTTGTCACTGGGTGAGGTCACCGCACGGTATGAACCCAAAACCAAGCACTTGTCCCATTGCAAGAATCATAGATCTAGTTGGCCAAACAAGACCCACAACTCGAAGAGAATTACAAGGATATGAAATCATGCATAAGAGAGATCAGAAGAAACTCAAATAAAATTCATAGATAATCTGATCATAAATCCACAATTCATCAGATCTCAACAAACACACCGCAAAAGAAGATTACATCGGATAGATCCCCATGAATATCATGGAGAACTTTGTATTGAAGATCCAAGAGAGAGAAGAAGCCATCTAGTTACTAGCTATGGACCCGTAGGTCTATGGTGAACTACTCACGCATCATCGGAGATGTCATGGTGTTGATGGAGAAGCCTTCCATGTCTGAATCCCCCCTTCGACAGGGCACCAGGATGTGCCCCAGATGGGATCTTGCGGAGACATAAGCTTGCGGCGGCGGAAAAGTGATTACGATGCTCCCCTAAGTTTTTGGGAACATTTGGGAATTTATAGGTGCAAGATCTAGGTCAGGGGACCTCCAGGGGCCCACAAGCCTGCATGGCGCGCCCCCTGGCTGCGGGGTGGGGGCTTGTGGGGCCCCTGGGGCTCTTCTGGCTTGGCCCCCAAGCTCTCCGATCTTCTTCCGTTCCAGAAAAATATTTTCGGGGATTTTCTTCCGTTTGGACTCTGTTTCAAAATCTCCTGTGAAAGGGGTCAAAAATATGGAAAAAACAGGAACTGGCACTTGGCACTGAGTTAATAAGTTAGTCCCAGAAAATAAATAAAAGGCATGCAAAACATCCAAAGTTTGACAAGATTATAGCATGAAACCATCAAAAATTATAGATACGTTGGAGACATATCAAGCATCCCCAAGCTTAACTCCTGCTCGTCGTCGAGTAGGGAAGTGATAAAGAATGAACTTTTGATGTGGAATGCTACCTAGCATAGTTGTCCTTTGCAATTTATTTCACATGGCATGAATGTTCAGATCCGTACGATTCAAAACAATAGTTTTCTATTGACATGAAAACAATAATACTTCAAGCAAACTAGCAAGGTAATCATGAACTATCAAAATAACAAGGCCAAAGAAAGTTATCCCTACAAAATCGTATAGTCTGGCTATGCTCCATCATCCTCACACAACTAATGTAAATCATGCACAACCCCGGTATTGGCCAAGTAATTGTTTTCGCACTCTTACTTTCACAAACTTTTTATAACTATCACGCAATACATGAGCGCGAGCCATGGATATAGCACTATAAATGGAATAGAGTGTGGTGGTGGTTGTGAGACAAAAAGGAGGAGATGGTCACATTGACTCGGCGTATCAATAGGATATGGAGATGACCATTAATAGATATCAACGTGAATGAGTAGGGATTGCCATACAAGAGATGCACTAGAGCTATAAGTATGTGAAAGCTCAAGAGGAAAACTAGTGGGTGTGCATGCAACTTGCTTGCTCACGAAGACCTAGGGCAATTTTGAGGAAGCCCATCATTGGAATATACAAGCCAAGTTATATAAAAAATTCCCACTAGCATATGGTAGTGACAAAGCAAGAAGCTCTCAATCATGAAGAACATGGTGCTAATATGAAGCACAAGTGTGGAAAAAGATAGTAGCATTGTCCCTTCTCTCTTTTCTCTCATTTCTCTCTTTTTTTGGGCTCTTAGGCCTCCCTTTTTTCACCTTTTTTGTTTTGTTTTTGGGCTCTTTGGCCTTTTTTTTATTTCCTCACATGGGACAATGCTCTAATAATGATGATCATCACACTTTTAGTTACTCAAAGCTCAAAAATCACAATGATGATGACTCCATAGGATATGCCTCCGGCAGTGTACGAGGATGTGCAACGATCTAGTATGATCATGCAATGGCAATATGAGAGTGACGACACAATTCATGAGATGGAATGGTGGTAGTTGCAGGGCAATATATCTCGGAATGGCTATGAAAATGCCATAGTAGGTAGGTATGGTGGCTGTTTTGAGGAAGGAATTTGGTGGGTTTGTGCACCGGCGAGAATTGCGCGGCGCTAGAGAGGCTAGCAATGGTGGAAGGTGAAAGTGCATCTATACCATGGGCTCAACATTACTCATAAAGAACTCACATACTTGTTGCAAAAGTTTTTATTAGTAATCGAAACAAAGTGCTAAACGCAAACTCCGAGGGGAAGGGTTGGTAGGTGTAAACCATCGCGCGATCCCGACCTCAACACAAAGGATGACAATTAATAGATCAATTATGCTCCGACTTCCTAACATAGCGGTTCACCATACGTGCATGCTACGGGAATCACTAACTTCAACACAAGTATTTGTAGATTCACAACACCCTACTAACATAGCTTTTAATATTACTGAATCCATGTCTCAAAACTAATTGAGAGGAATCGAAACTTTTCTTTCTACTCAATGCACATGAAGATGGAGGTTTCTTTTCATCCTCTTTGGGTACCTAGCACATGGGACTTCTTTCATAGCATAAGCAAACTACCAAATCACGCACCGTCGTGCTCTAAAGATATAAGTGAAGCACAAGAGCAAAAGTATCTAGCTCAAAAGATATAAGTGAAGCACATGAGCAAAAGTATCTAGCTCAAAAAGATATAAGTGAAGCACTAGAGCATTCTAGCAAAATCACGATGAGTGCATGTCTCTCTCTCTCAAAAAGGTGTGCAGCAAGGATGATTGTCACACAACAAAAAGAAAAGACTCATATGATACAAGACGATCCAAGAAAAACACATATCATGTGGTGAATAAAAATATAGCCCCGAGTAATGTTACCGATGGATTGAAGACGAAAGAGGGGATACCTTCCCGGGGCATCCCCAAGCTTAGGCTTTTTGGTGTCCTTGAATTTGTCTTGGGGTGCCTTGGGAATCCCCAAGCTTGAGCTCTTTCCACTCCTTATCTCTTTGTCCATGAGAACATCACCCAAAACTTGAAAACTTCACAACACAAAACTTAAACAGAAACTTGTGATAACATTAGTACAAGAAAACAAACTACCACTTCTTTTGGTACTGTAGCAAACTTGAATTCCATCTATATTGATGATGGGCTACTGCATTCTCACTTTTCCATGGCTAGTACCCCCCGATACTAACCATAGTTTCATCAAAACAAGCAACCAACTCAACAAAAACAGAATCTGTCAAAAACAGACCAGTCTGTAGCAATTTGTATACTTTGTATACTTCTGGTATCTCGAAAATCTGAAAACGTACGATAATCTAGGGAAAAAGCATGTCAATCAGTGGAAAAAAGAATTAACTCAAAAGCTCTTTCTGAATAAAAATGAAAAATCATCTCGTAAGCGAAAAGTTTCTGTCTTTTTCTAGCAAGATCAAACAACCATTACCAAGACTAATCATAAAGGTTTTGCTTGGCTCAAACACAAAAAGAAACACAAAAAACACAATCACAACAGAACTATGAAAGTGTGGACGCAACAAAACAGAAAGAAAAAGATAAATTCATTGGGTTGCCTCCCAACAAGCGCTATTGTTTAACGCCCCTAGTTAGGCATTGATAAATCAATGATGCTCACACAAAAGACAAGAATTGAAGCACGACGAGAGCATCATAAAGCATGTAAAAATCACATCTAAGTCTAACATACTTCCTATGCATAGGCATTTTATAGGAAAATAGATTGTCAAGACAACCAATAGTTACCATATGCGAGGAAGAAGATAGAGACAATATCAATCTCAACATAACGAGAGGTGATTTGTTAACATGAACGTTTCTACCACAATATTTTCCTCTCTCATAGCAATTACATGTGGGATCATAATCAAATTCAACAATATAGCTATCACATAGGATATTCTTTTCATGATCCACATGCATGCAAAGTTGACTCTCTTCAAAAATAGTGGGATTATCATCAACAAAAGTCATGACTTCTCCAAACCCACTTTCAATAATATTGCAAATATCATATTCATCATGAGGCTTAGACAAATTTTCAAGATCATAAGAAAAATCATCGCCCCGCTCATGATCATTGCAACAAGTAGTGGACATAGCAAAACTAGCATCCCCAAGCTTAGGGTTTTGCATATTTTTTTTAGCATGATTGTCATTAATAGAATTTATAATGAAATCATTGCAATCATGCTTTTCATTCAAGGAGCCCTCGTGAATCACTTCATAAATTTCTTCATCACGATTTTCAGATTCACGCATCTCAAGCAAAACTACATAGAGAAAGTCAAGTGCACTCAACTCACTAGCAATTGGATCAACATAATTGGATCTCTTAAAGAGATTAGCAAGTGGATGAGGATCCATATCACTAGATTTTCAGCAAGTGAAGATGCAAGCATATTGAAGGCACATAGCACACAAGCAAAGGAAAGGCAAGCGAAAGAAAGGGCGAATGAAAAAGGCAAACGAAAAAGGCAAATTGGTGAAGTGGGGGAGAGGAAAACGAGAGGCAACTGGCAAACAAAGTAAATGCAAGAGACGAGTTTGCGACACCTACTTGGATGAGTTCTTGACTTGACTTCCTCCCCGGAAATGGCGCCAGAAATTCTTCTGCTGCGGCAACAACAGTCCTTCCCTGGCGCGTAGGAATTCTTCTTGTTACTTCTCTGGTTTGCGTCGGTTTTCCCCTTGAAGAGGAAAGGGTGATGCAGCACAGGAGCAGTAAGTATTTCCCTCAGTTTGAGAACCAAGGTATCGAACCAAAAGGAGGGCCTCGTCAAGTCCAAAGTACCCGCGCAAAAACAAACAAGCTTGCACCTAACGCTTCAAAGGGGTTGTCAATCCCTTCAAGATTGTTTGCAAAAGTGAGATCTGAAGGCGGAAAGTGCAACGAAGTGAAAAGTGTAAGGCTGAAAATATGGTGTGGAGTAGACCCTAGGGGCCATAGTGTTCACTAGAGGCTTCTCTCATAATAGCAAATATCACGGTGGGTGAACAAATTACTGTCGAGCAATTGATAGAACCACGCAAAGTCATGACGATATCTAAGGCAATGATCTAGCATATAGGCATCACGTCCGAGACAAGTAGACCGATGCTTTCTGCATCTACTACTATTACTCCACACATCAACCACTATCTAGCATGCATCTAGTGTATTGAGTTCATGACGAACAGAGTAACGCTTTAAGCAAGATGACATGATGTAGAGGGATAATCTCAAACCAATGATGAAAACCCCATCTTTTTACCCTTGATGGCGCAACACGATACGTGCCTCGCTACCCCTTCTGTCACTGGGTGAGGTCACCGCACGGTATGAACCCAAAACCAAGCACTTCTCACATTGCAAGAATCATAGATCTAGTTGGCCAAACAAAACCCACAACTCGAAGAGAATTACAAGGATATGAAATCATGCATAAGAGAGATCAGAAGAAACTCAAATAAGATTCATAGATAATCTGATCATAAATCCACAATTCATCGGATCTCGAGAAACACACCGCAAAACAAGATTACATCGGATAGATCTCCATGAAGATCATGGAGAACTTTGTATTGAAGATCCAAGAGAGAGAAGAAGCCATCTAGTTACTAGCTTTGGACCCGTAGTCTATGGTGAACTACTAACGCATCATCAGAGAGGTCATGGTGTTGATGGAGAAGCCTTCTGTGTCCGAATCCCCCCTCCGACAGGGCACCAGGATGTGCCCTAGATGGGATCTTGCGGAGACAGAAGCTTGCGCCGGCGGAAAAGTGATTACGATGCTCCCCTGATTTTTTTGGGAATATTTGGGAATTTATAGGCACAAGATCTAGGTCAGGGGACCTCCAGGGGGCCGACATGCCTGCATGGTGCGACCCCCATGGCCGCGGGGTGGGGGCTTGTGGGGCCCCTGGGCTCTTCTGGCTTGGCCCCCAAGCTCTCCGATCTTCTTCCGTTCTAGAAAAAATATTTTCGGGGATTTTCTTCCGTTTGGACTCTTTTTCAAAATCTCCTGTGAAAGGGGTCAAAAACATGGAAAAAACAGGAACTGGCACTTGACACTGAGTTAATAAGTTAGTCCGAGAAAATAAATAAAAGGCATGCAAAACATCCAAAGTTTGACAAGATAATAGCATGAAACCATAAAAAATTATAGATACGTTGGAGACGTATCACGTGACGGTGCTCCAGTGGTGGTGAAGGATCTACTCCTGCAGGGCTCCGCCCGAGCTCCGCAGAAATACGATCTAGAGGTAAAACTATGGTGTCTAGATCTGAGTTGCACGTGGCAAAGTTGTCTCAAATCAGCCCTAAATCACCAGTATATATAAGGGGGAGGGGAAGGGACTTGCTTTGAGGGCCAAACCCCCAAGGTGCGCCGGCCAAGAGGAGGAGTAGGACTCCTACTCCAATCCTACTCAAAATAGGATTGGAAAGTGGACTCCTTTTCTTCCTTCCCACCTTTTTCTTTCTTTCTTTGGTTTTATCTCTATGGCGCATAGGCCTTATTGGGCTGTCCCACCAGCCCACTAAGGGATAGTGCGCCACCCATAAGTCGTTTGGGCTTCCCCCGGGAGGGTTGCCCCCCTCCCGGTGAACTTCCGGAACCCATTCGTCACTCCCGGTACATTCCCGGTAATGCCCAAAAACTTTCCGGTAACCAAATGAAGTCATCCTATATATCAATCTTCGTCTCCGGACCATTCTGAAAAACCTTGTGACGTCCGTGATCTCATCCAGGACTCCGAACAACATTCGGTAACCACGCATATAACTCAACTATACTAAAACATCGCCGAACCTTAAGTGTGCAAACCCTGCGGGTTCGAGAACTATGTAGACATGCCCCGAGGTACTCCTCGGTCAATATCCAATGGCGGGACTTGGATGCCCATATTGGATCCTACATATTCTCCGAAGATCTTATTGGTTGAACCTCAGTGTCAAGGATTGATATAATCCCGTATGTTATTCCTTTTGTCCTTCAGTATGTTACTTGCCCGAGATTCGATCGTCGGTATCCGCATACCTATTTCAATCTCGTTACTAGCAAGTCTCTTTACTCATTTCATAATACAAGATCCTGTGACTTACACTTAGTCACATTGCTTGCAAGGCTTGTGTGTGATGTTGTATTACCGAGTGGGCCCCGAGATACCTCTCCGTCACACGAAGTGACAAATCCCAGTCCTGATCCATACTAACTCGACGGACACCTTCGGATATACCTGTAGAGCACCTTTATAGTCACCCAGTTACGTTGTGACGTTTGATACACACAAGGCATTCCTCCGGTGCCAGTGAGTTATATGATCTCATGGTCATAGGAACAAATACTTGACACGCAGAAAACTATAGCAATAAAACGACACGATCAATATGCTACGTTCATTGTTTGGGTCTAGTCCGTCACATGATTCTCCTAATGATGTAATCCAGTTATCAAGAAACAACACTTTGCACATAGTCAGAAAACCTTGACTATCCTTGATCAACTGGCGAGCCAACTAGAGGCTTGCTAGGGACATTGTTTTGTCTATGTATCCACACATGTATCTACTTTTTCATTCAATACAATTATAACATGGATAATAAACGATTATCTTTAAACAGGAAATATAATAATAAATTTTTATCATTGCCTCTAGGGCATATTTCCAAGAGTCTCCCACTTGCACTAGAGTCAATAATCTAGTCCTCACATCACCATGCGATTTACATTGTAATAAATCGAACACCCATACAGTTTTGGTGTTGATCTTGTTTTGCCCGTGGAAGAGGTTTAGTTAGCGGTTTTGCTACATTCAGATCTGCATGCACTTTGCAAATATTCATGTCCTCTCCTTCGATGTAGTCGCGGATGAGGTTGAAGCGTCATTTGACGTGTCTGGTCTTCTTGTGAAACCTTGGTTCCTTTGCTAAGTCAATGGCACCAGTGTTGTCACATAACAGAGTCAATTGATCTAGTGCGCTTGGCACAACACCAAGATCTGTCATGAACTGCTTCATCCAGACACCCTCTTTTGCGGCCTCCAAGGCAACCATGTACTCTGCTTCACATGTAGAATCTGCTACGACGCTCTGCTTGGAACTGCACTAGCTTACCGCACCCCCATTAAGAATAACTACGTATCCAGTTTGTGACTTAGAGTCACCCGGATCGGTGTCAAAACTTGCGTCGACGTAACTTTTTACGGCGAGCTCTTTGTCACCTCCATACACGAGAAACATTTCCTTTGTCCTTTTCAGGTACTTCAGAATATTCTTGACCGTCGTCCAGTGATCCACTCCTGGATTACTCTGAAACCTGCATGCCATACTTATGGCCAAGCTGACGTCTGGTCTAGTGCACAACTTTGCATACATGATAGAACCTATGGCTGAAGCGTAGGGGATGGAACTTATTTGTTCTCTATCTTCCGCAGTTGCTGGGCACTGAGTCTTACTCAATTTTATACCTTGTAATACTGGCAAGAACCCTTTCTTGGACTGATCCATTTTGAACTTCTTCAAAACTTTATCAAGGTATGTGCTTTGTGATAGTCCTATCACGCGTTTCGATAGAGTTTCGACCGTTTCGATAGAGTTAGCGTGCATGTTATTTTGCCATGTTGTCCTCTTGTCTATTTTGTGGGATTTATTCCGTGCGTGATATGCATGAGTTGTGAACTAGAGACATGGTCTTGGATATGTATGCTAGCCCCTGGTAATTTTGGTTGCAATATAAACCCATGTTGAGGTGTTGTTTGCTTGTTGTCAACATGCTAGGAAATAGTGCTGTTTTGGAGATGCTGAAATATTTCTACGTCTGAAATTTTTTATATTTTGTTGATGTCTTGCCATGAGTTTTGCTAGTGATCTAAAACTCCTTTGGGGTTCATGCAATGGAGTTATTTGTAGTGCATAACATTCTCTAGCATGCTGTAGATTTTCATGTCATTCGGTGCCGTGTAGCATATAGTTTTGCTGCTTTCAATATGCCTTCAGATGGAAAACTGCATTGTCAACAGTGTTATTTTCACTAAGTCTAAAACTGTGTGTGAGATGCCATTTTGTGAGTTCTTTTCATAGTGATCCATGCTGCCATGCTAGATGTTATTAGTAGTATGTTGTTGTGCATCTTGACCACTACTGCCTCATGTCTTGTTTGAGCATTTTAGAATTATGTAGCTTGTTGTTTTGGGGTGTAGAAAATGCCATGTTGCTGTTTTGGGCACATTGTAACTATTTCTTGTTTAGCTTGTAGTTGTTGAATCGTTGCTCCGTTTTGATCATGTCCTATATGAAACTTTCTTAGAATCTCCTGTAGGTTCATATTACCTTGCTGTTTGTATGGTTTGGAATGCTTGTGACTGTCATTGCATACATATTGCATTCATGGCATCATATCTTGCGGTGATCGTATCTTTTGAACCATAGCTCCGTTGGAGATGTTCCATATATTTAGATGGACTAGAACGATGTGTAGTTTCACGTGAACGACTTTGTTTTGCTGTTTAACAAACATAGAATATGATTAGGACAAATCTGGACAGATTTAGAAAGTAACACATGGGGTCATTTCGGAGATGCTATATGTTGTTTCCGACCTCATTTAAACAAGAGTGAACTAAATAATCATATGTGGAGTTTTGTCAATATGCAACTCGTTGCATATTGAGCTTCACTTAATGTGTAGTGTTTGTTTGGAGTGAATTGCCATGTCATGTCTTGCATTAGACCGATCATGCATCATACGTGTTGAGCAGTATGTCGTGCATGTGCTGTGGTGAATATCGTGTGTTGATTCTTGTTTCCGATTTGCATCGTCTCGATAGAGTTTCGACTGCTTCGGAGTGTGAGGATCCGTTCGACTACGTAGGTTCGTCTGCTTCACGGAGTCATTCTTCTTCCAAGCGGGATCTCAGGCAAGATGACCATTTCCCTAGATACCATTACTATCATTGCCATGCTAGTTATTTCGTTTCTATCGCTATGTCTTGTTGCCTACCACGTGTTAAATGTCAGCATCTCAACATTGCCATGAAAAACATTCAACCTTCTACAACCTAGCAAACCACTGATTGGCTATGTTACCACTTGCTTAACCATGTGTTAGCGGTGCTAGTTGCAGGTGCAGTTGCTTCCATGTGATAACATGGGTTCCTTGTTTTATCACCCTATTAAATGCTATTTAATTTAATGCACCTATATACTTGGTAAAAGGTGGAAGGCTCGACCTTTCTAGTCTGGTGTTTTGTTCCACCTTTGTCGCCTTAGTTTCGGCTACCGGTGTTATATTCCATAATTGAGCACTCCTAACATGATCGGGGTTGTTCTGGGGACCCCCTTGACAATTCGTCTTAGATTAAAACTGGTCTGGCAAGGCCCAACTTTGGTACTACATTCGCCTAATAACCTAATAAAATGCATAGGGACTTTCCGGACCTCGTGGATAATTAATCAACCCCCCGGGCCAGTGCTCCGCATGAGTGTTGCTCCAACTTGTCAACTGCCGGTGGCTACCAGGGGATACTCTCTGATTGGCCTACCGGAAATTTGGACAATCTGTCGTGTCTTGAGAACGAGATACGCGACTCCTATCGGGATCGTCGACACACCGGGCGGCCTTGCTGGATTAGTTTTACCTTTGACGGATGTCTTGCGCATTAGGATTGCGGTGATGCTTTGGGAGTTCTCTGAGTTGAGGTTTGCCACTAAGGAATCCGACGAAGTCACGAGTTTCGTGATTGAGGCTTTCTATGCGGCTTGTGGTAATTTATGATGGACTAGTTGGAGCACCCCTGCAAGGTTAAATCTTTGGGAAAGCCGTGCCCCCGGTTATGTGGCAACATGGAAACTTTGTTTAACATCCGGTTCTAGATGACCTAAAGTAAACTTAATTAAAACTTGCCAACTGTGTGCGTAACCGTGATTGTCTCTTTCGTGAGCTCCTTCCCCGACCGAGGACACGGTGGGGTTATGTTTGATGTAAGTAGGTGTTCAGGAGCATTCTTCAGTAGTTCACGTCCGTTATGCATAGTTCATTCCCCCTCTTATTCTTGTACTCGTATGTTAGCCACCTCATATAAATGCTTAGTCACTTGCTGCAACCTCACCACTTAACCATAACTCACCCATTAAGCTTTGCTAGTCTTGATACCTTTGGAAATGAGTTTGCCGAGTCCCCCTTGGCTCACAGATTACTACAACACCAATAGCAGGTACATGTAAAGGGTTACTTGATGCGAGCGCGTTGATTGTACATTGGAGTTTCTTCTTCTTCTTCTTCTTCTTCTTCTTCTTCATCGATCCAGGATGGGTTCCAGGCCGGCAACCTGGGATAGCAAGGATGGACGTCATTCTGTTATCGTTTTCTTTCGTCCATAGCCGGGCCCTGCTCTTCTTCATGATGTTTATGTATTGTACTGATGTGACTCTGATGTAGCTTGTGGCGAGTGTAAGACAATTCCATATACTCATCTTTTTAGTACATGTACTTGTAACGATATCTATTCTTGTGAAATGACGAGATGCGCTTCTATCCCTGTTGAGGCCCTCGCGCCAAAATAAGGATAGGATTGCATCTTGGGCGTTACACTTGTTCCTCCTACTGGATTGATACCTTGGTTCTCAACAAACTGAGGTAAATACTTATCTACTTTGCTGCATCACCCTTTCCTCTTCAAGGGAAGACCAATGCAAGGTCAAGAGGTAGCAACGGGCTTGACTTTGGAGTCCACTCGGAGGCGGTGCTTAGCCAGTTCCCTGGTGATGGTGTCTTGGACTAGAGAGTACTCAGCACGTCGTCTCCCGACCAGTAGGGCGGGCCGAAGACCCCCATGACGGTTCACTAATGGGCTAGTTCGGACAACCCATGATGCATACAAGGAAGGTTCCACAAGACTTGGCGTACAATACAAGGATTCCTCGAAACCCTAGGCCTACAATACATTATATAAACCGAGGCCAGGCTAGTAAATATACAATCTCATATTTATTACAACTATCTCATGGTAGATACCTGTACTATGTACTATCCCCATATCAATACAATCAAAAGCAGGACGTAGGGTATTATCTCCTTGAGAGAGCCCGAATGTGGGTAAAATCTCGTGTCCATGTTACCATCGCTCCAAGAGGCCTAGCTTAGGACCCATACTACGAGATATGCTGGATTTTATACCAACATTGGTGATTTCATTGAGAGCCTGCTGGCAGTCACCACGGTGTGAGGGGAATTTGGATCATATTTGGCGTGATCCACGCGTCGGAACCGAGCTTTGTTGTCGATGACGACATCTTTGTCGCCGGCTTGACTGGTCACCTCGGCTAACAAGGACTACACTCCACGTCGGATCATCAAGATCGGACGGATACTTTCATCGTCATCATCTTTGATCTCTATGAAGATCACAAGGAATCATCCATGGAGCTCGAGGGCTTGATGTTAGCATGGTCCTCGGGCAACCGTGCAATTTTTATGGACATTTACTCATGTTCGTCGTCCCCACTTCCTCGAGGGTTGCTTTTACAATTCCTTCGGTGGAATTGTGCAGAACTGGGTCTAAAATAACCCTATAAAATTTCATCTTGTTCCATGGAGGAATCTCCGGTAAACTCCGATTTACTGGGGCCGTGTCGAATCTGGATGAGTTTAGGGCCGGAGTCCACAGGCTAGCTCGGAGATCGTTTGCAAGATCCCACCGTTCATCGGCTACGGAATTCTCATAATGATCACGCCTCAAAATTTCATCTCGATCCTACCGTCCAAACTTCGGGGAACGTTCGTTGAGTTCTTCAATTTTTGTATGTGTTTTCTGCACGAAACGAATCCGACCCGAATTCATCTTTCTTCATGAATGGGATATTGAACATCCTTTTTGGAGATTTTTTTGGGTATTGTGTGTTGTTTTCAAAAACCTGCCCATAAATTTTAAGTCTTTTCCGAGGTGATCTTCACCATCACGCTGATGTCATACCGACCCACCATGTTGCTCCATGGCTACTGAACTATGCCAACCTCGACTACGCCGTCGCTCCATCGAGGCATCGAGAACCATCTCCGATCATCACCTCGATGATCCGATCAAGTGTTCGGAATCGTGAAGTACCATCAATCGTCAAACCAACATCGTCACCCCATGGATTGAACCAATTGGGCGCACCACCATCACTACGAGGTCACTTGAGCAAGCCAGCATTGACCGTGTCACAAATTCTGACCTGCGGCGGCATCACCGTGCCATCGCTTCTTCAAGCTGACGTCCATCACGCCGACCTACTTCAACACGTCGGCTGGCATGAGGGCTCTATCGTCAATTATCGAATCCTTCATCACCTCGGCTAGACCGAGGGTTTCACCATATCTTCATCAACCTACTATTGGGACTTCGTCTTCATGAGGTGGCTAGCTCCTCGCATCAGGCAACATCGAGCTTCACGTTGATGAGGCCGATCATCTTGAATAGATCGATAGCCTCGCCCCAAGACATAAGATCAAGTTCGACAGCCTAGAGTACGCCACCGATCACCACGGCGATCTGTTCCTTTTCGGGTTCACGACGTCACCGATGAGTCCTGGGCATTTCGAAGCTTTAAC
This sequence comes from Hordeum vulgare subsp. vulgare, assembly GCF_904849725.1. Lineage (NCBI taxonomy): Eukaryota > Viridiplantae > Streptophyta > Magnoliopsida > Poales > Poaceae > Hordeum > Hordeum vulgare. Next base: position 410,324,861 of record NC_058519.1, on the reverse strand, counting down.
TTCGGGCCTCCTCCTCGACCCCATTTCTGGATCGACCCCTATCCTGGATTAGGCTTTGACCTCGGATTTGATGACTGCGTCCGGAAACGTGGGCTCGCCGCTTACAATGGGTTCGGTTTTGAGCTCAGGACCGAAGACCGGGGCTAGACCTTGGCCGTGTATGCTCCTTGTGCTCACGCGCCGGGGATCATCGAGCTTCCCCTAAAGGCTACTCCAGGCTCGACGTTTGAAGGCATCAAATAACTATAAATGGCTGCACTGGGCAGCAACGACGCAACTTGATTTCCTTGGAGTAGCAAATAATCTAATTCTATTTTCCATGGAGAGTTACTTGTCATCACACAGGAGATTAATGCCATGAAATTCAAACTAACGTGCATTACATCGGGTGAATATCAGGTTTTATTTTTCCTGAGTGTTCCCTCAAAACATAAAATTATTATTATGCACATAATATTTTTTGTTGGTTTCGTACTGCATTATTTTTGCAAAGATATTCTATCAATATTCATGTATGACGTCGGTCTGGCCAGCCTCTCGTGGGCTTTCGACCTGTGTCGACATTGACCTCGTGCGAGATAATCGACCTTGACCGCACGATGCCGTTACATCGGCAAGCCAACGTTGTTATCCCGCCTCTACCGACTTCGGCCCCCAGGCTATACGTTTTATCATTATTTACTTCACTTAAGTTAATTAAGTAGATGATTTCCATTTTATTATTATTTGTTATTGCTCTTGGCTTGCACTGTATTGTGTGCTCATGTAATTGACTTCGACTGCATCATGCGGTCACCTTGGCGTGCTGACATCGTCATCCCGCCTCCATCAACCAAATTGTGTCATCGACATGATCGACTGACGTGGGGGCTTTGCCATCACGCTGCCGAACTACTCTGTCTCCTCGGCTGGACTCGAGCATTTGCCTCACCGCAGAAACCGTGTTGTGTTGCCACTTCTCGACTCGAGCTCTTCACTCAATTACCTTGGGCTTTGGGGTCGGGATGTTGGCTAGGCTGGGGACTACGTCTCCGCCCCGCCACAACCTTGGACCGCACCGAGCACATTAACCAGCAAAGTCATTTTCATGCTCAACTCATTTTGAAATTTTACTTTTTTGTTTTGTTCAACCAAACATTGTATTTTTTGTTCAACAAAATAATCGTTTGTTAAAAACAATTTCCTTTCCCCAAAGTCAACTGGTGGCTCTTAAATTTATATGAACCATTTTATAATAAATGTGTTTTCTTCTTGGTCGTTGCAAAGTCTTTTTATACTACTCGTTTTTCCAACACTACTATGTGGCCAATAGCGAGATAGCCTGGTTTCTTTCTAAAGCCGCTCGAGTTTAGTTTGCTAAACAGGCCTCGGATAAACACTCTCCCTTGAGGATATGGAGGTTGAAGCCAAAGGCTGACCCGTTTGGATTCCGGAGATCGGATGTATCATTTTAAAGCACGACCGAGGCACAAATTAAATTTTAGACCAGTTTTGGATTGATCTAAACATAGAGTTTTTTGCATAAGTTTTTCTTTCGGAGCATAACTCTAGTAGTACAACGCTAGCTGCATTTCATGCATCGACAAATTAAAGGGGGTATGCGGTTAGCACAGAACCCACCAAACACGAAGGTACTCCATGCATTCCTCGGCAAATTGTCCTTGGTATTTCTCATTTACATGCATTGATTTCGAGTTGTGTCTTTGGTCTATAGCTGGATTGCCTGGCTCCTGTGCTTAACCCTTACGTTTCCGCTTTGTTCGGCTAAGGGATAAAGGAAGAACCACTGCAATTGTCACTTCTGGTTTAACTGGTTAAGTGCCTCAGTTGGAGAAAGCCGAAAGCTGTCTGTCATAACAAGCGTAAACCGGTTAGCGGACCGCAGGCGGTGTTCAACCAAATATAGCCGACCGGGGTTATTCGAGTAAAACAAGTCGGCTTTCTTTCTTGAAAAGGCCAAGTTGTGGGTGGTTTGAATTCGAATAATCCGAGGAGTCGACGTATACCGGGGGCTATTAAGTTGCCCCCAAACGCATGCTCCTATGACTAAGTGAAAGTTATAAAGCCCGAATATCTGATTGCCTTGTTTCCACTAACACAACCGCCTCCGGGCACCGATACGTCGGCTAAGGGTTGTCTTGTTTGTAAGGAAACACCCTGCATAGCATCTACAAAGGGGTGGAAGCCGACGATAGGCCACTTTCAGATTATAAACAATCCCTATGGAGTCAAAATAAACCATACCGAGGGTTCCTTTGTGGCACCTCAGCATAGATACATCCGGATTCCCGGAGAGCCCAACATATCCTCATCATTTGTATTTGATATACGAAAGCTTCCTTCCATAGTGATCGTTATTAAGCCATATATATGCATCACTTTGACTTCAGATTTTAGCCAAGCTGGGTTGCCTGGCTCTTGTTCTTACCCCCTTATGTTCTAGATTGTTTCGCTAGGGGGTAAAGGGAGCACATCTCGGATTGTTACTTCTGGGTCATCCGGGTTAGTACCTCGGAATAGGTGAAGCCGAAAGCTAGCCATCTTAAGAATATAATTGGTCGGGAAGGACGGTAGTGAAAATTTTGGTTCATTAAAGTCCACAAACTTTGGGAACATTCCTCGAACTGAATCCTCAATATTTTCCTCCCACACTGATCGGAATTGAGGTTTCACGATCATGGTCATCATGATATCCTGAGAAAAGGAGCTTATAAGTGAACTATTTCCCCAGAAGATGTTTCTTACATTAAATAGTAATATATAACATATCCCTTCATGTACCTTTGTTTATAAAGCCATATGATCAGATTGCCTTGTTTGCCGTAAACCTTTGCCCTTATAAAGGCTTTATAAAGTAGGACAAACACTCCTCGGCTACTGGGTGAGGAGGCTGAAGTCGATGGTCGGTCAAAAAAGTATTGTACAATGCGGATCCGAGCATTAATGATGTAAAGTACTTGGATACATAGGAACATTATACATAAATTATGTCAAACGTAACAAAGTTTGTTTCAAACAAATATCGATCCTTAATTCAACCACCCATGCCCAAATTAAGGCTCAGGGGCTACTGCGTTGTCTATTGAATGCAGCAAATTCAAAGTTCAATAAGGTTTCTGAGGAGATTAGATCCTCAGGTTAGTCGTCCACACCCAACCCGAGTCTCGGGAACAATTGCGTACTGCGTTTCCATCCCTAACGTATGCTGCTGAGTAAGATCTTGATCCCCAGGCTGATTTTATAAATCGACCTAAGTCTCACGGGTTACTGGGATCAGTGGTTTTATCTTTTTATTTCAGGTACATCTCGGATTTTAGACCGACACACACCTTGAGGGCTACTGGCTATACAATTCGGTAGTAAATAAATCAGGGCGATCGGAAATAAATTACACAAAAAACAGCCCAAGACCAAGGTAGAGCGCCACCTCAGAAGTAGTCTCGCATACAGCTCGGATGTGAGTGGCTGGCTCTGTAGAGGGCATTGCCGACATTAAGGTTAGATGAACCCCTTAAAATTTTTAGAGGTCGAGGTAATTTATGACGCCTCAGATTCCTCAGATACAATTCAATGTTGGACCCCGAACGCAAGAGGATACCTTGAATGTCGGCTAGCATTGGAGCTTGACTGCAAAAAGGCACCTCAGATGTAGTTCAGTGTTGGATCTCGGACGCAAGAGGACACCACCGCATGGGAAACACTTCAAACCCGAGGTGTGGTGTAAAAAATTACAGGGCATTGATAAAGGCCGAAAACTTAAAGGGGCTCCTCGGATGCCGACATGTGAACTCTTCGGATACACTTCGGTGATCCTCAAGATCAGAGATGTGAAGATTTGTTGAACCAGTTTTCATGATTGACGGCTGAAGATGAAGAATAGTTCAGAAGAACCGAGGAACGTCCCCAACTTGAAGACCGGTTCAGGGGGCTATTGATGGTGTCCTGTACTAGGGGTACTCACCATGTCGTCTCTCGACCAGTAGGGCAGGCCGAGGACCTCCCATGGCGGTTCACTAATGGGCTAGTTCATACAGCCCATGATGCATACAAGGGAGATTCCACAAGATTTGGTGCACAAGACAAGGACTCCTCTAAACCCTAAGCCTACGATACATTATATAAACCGAGGCCGGGTTAGTCATAGATAATCTCACATTCATTACAACAATCTCGTGGTGGATACGTGTACTATGTACTATCCCCATATCAATACAATCAAAATGAGGACGTCGGGTATTATCTCCTTGAGAGAGCCCGAACCTGGGTAAAATCCTGTGTCCATGTTACCATCGCTCCAAGATGCCTATCTTAGGAACCCTACTACGAGATATGCCAGATTTGACACTAACACCTGGGAACACCCGGCATGTCATAAGGCTTCCATACGAAGATGTCCTAGTTCTCACGGAGGAACTCGATGAGATCGACTTCCTATTTGTCGCCGAGTGAAGTAGAAATGTTTGTCCCGGAGGCACTCAGGTCGGTAGGGTGGACGTGAACCTGCTTGGTCTCACCGTTCGAATGAAATGCGGACTCAATAGCCGGTCGTTTGGACCTGAGCAAGTCTGCAGTGTCCACCACCTTCTTGTACCCTTCGAGCTCGGCTGCAAGGACTTGCTCATTGGCGATCCGAGAGCCCTGTTGTAGGCATTCTTCAGCGAACTTCCGATTTCCGGTCATTATAATCACGCCTTTCGGCCCTGGCATCTTAAGTTGAAGATACAATTAACATGGACGGGCCATGAAACACACATAGGCAGGCCTACCAAGTATGGCATGATAGGTGCTTCGAAAGTCGACCACCTCAAAGGTTGGTCCTTCCTTCCTGTAATTCTTTTCACCATCAAATACGACATTCAAGGTGATCGGACCGAGTGATCCAGCCTTCTTCCCGGGGATGACCCCGTGAAACTGCATCTTACTCTTGCTCAAGTGGGACAATAGGATGTCCATGGCCCTGAGCATGTCGACATAGATGATGTTGAGGCTGCTGCCGCCGTCCATGAGGACCCTCCACAGCCGGACCCCATTGTCAGTCGGATCGACGACCAATGCTTTCCTCCCTGGGGTGGCGATGTTGGCTGGGTGGTCTGACTGGTCGAACATGATATGCGTTTTTCCCAATCGACGTACTTTGTCACAGTGGGAGCTGCCATGTTTACCTCCTGATTATGACTTTCAATCGGCTCTTACTCTCGACGTTGATGAAAATCATGATGACTTTCTCGATGTTTGCGTACCCAAGGGTAGCCTCCTGATTGTCCTTGTCACTTTTATCTCCTCTCGGAGCAGGCGACAGTCTTGAGCCGTGTGCTTGGCGGGGATGATTTCCCCTTCCCCATCCTTCCTGGCATGGAATGCACACGGTTGGTCCATAAGGTGGCTCTTGGACTCGGCCTTCTTCTTACCTGCCCAATCTTTCTTCTCCTTCTTGGGCTCGCTTTGGCTTTGCCATGGGACAACAACTACTTCGGCTTTTCCCGAAGGGTCGCCCATTCGCTTCTGTTTTTTTCCGGCGATGCCCGACAGAGGGGCTTCGTTGGCTCGGCCTTTGCTGCTGTGGAGGCAGTCCTATTCTTCGCCATTTGCATACCGACTCGCGATTTCCATCGCTCGACTGTGGGACAGATCCCCTGATCGGCTTAACTTGAGGATGAGCTCCTGGTAGTGAGTGCCCGCTTTGAAAGCGCACACAGCCTGATGCTCGGTGACGTTCTCCACCTTGTTATGCAACGTGGTCCACCGCTTGATATATTCTCAAAGGGTCTCGTTGCTCTTGTAGACACAATGTTGTAGTTCTGTTAAGCCGCCTGGGTGCTTGTAGGTTCCCTCACACATTTTGCCAAACACTCAGGCCAGATCTCCTGAGCTGTGGATACTACTGGAGGGAAGCTGATTGAGCCATGCCCTTGCCAATCACTCTAGCATGAGGGGCAGATGCTTCATCACGACGAAGACGTCGCCACCGCCTATCTGGACGACCACTCGGTAATCCTCGAGCCAGGTCTCTCGCTTGGACTCAGCTGTGGCACCCCGATAGAGGGCCGACACAGGTCCGTCCCCAGGATAAGATCAGACGCACGTCAAGAGCATGATACATAAATTCCAGGCAAAGATGGCTTTATTAATATGATGGAGTGTTACAATACTGATGCTTACAACAATACTACATGACTCCAAGGCTAGGTAAATGGCAGCAGTGGTCTTGATACAGCGGCATCGACGTCCCTGGTTGGGCTCCATAACTCGCAGGACTGGCATGGTTACAATCTAGCACGACGAGTCTTCTCCTGCAACTCGCCACGTGCAAGGCCATGTGAGTACTTTGAATGTACTCGCAACATAACCAAATCCACGACATCCAAACAAGCAGATAACAAAGAAAGCATAATAGTTATATCATAGCTATTCTAAGCATGGCATGGCATTAACAGGAAAAATATAAATCAAGCATAGCATGACATGGACTAAACATGTAAGCTACCTCAGTAGCATGGCAAGATCACAACAAGTGCTTAACTAACTTACTGTTACCGAATATCAACTTACTCTCTTCTGGGTTGTACCACAACCCATGACAAACTCGTAATCCAATCTGAATGGATTCAACTTGCATCACACGGTCATCTGATCAGTCATCATGTAGCCTTCTCTTGGCTACCACATCATATTATCAACATCCTATGATGTTCACACGAGACGAGTTCTTCCATCATCACTAACATCAATATGGTTGACCATTACCGTGGACTCGGCTATTCGAATAGTTTTTACACTCTACAGAGGTTGCACACTTTATCCACACTCTAGAGCACTAACCTCGTGATCCCATTCGGGTGGACCAGCATTGCTCCAATGAAACTTTCCTGACCCGTGAATCTCTCAACATACCACTGGCAACCACTCTCCTCCGGAGTCTTGCCCTGGGTGGCCCTGTGTCCTCATGACACCTGCCACCATTGTGGCCAAACAAAACTGCCCCAACCGGGGACGGGTACCCAATTCAACTTAACTGGGCTCATAGGGTTATCACCACCTACCTGATCAGGGTCAGCGCGCATGCATAACCCTCCCTCTTTGGAGGTACCAGTGAGAGATCACGCAATCAGCTCAAGTCACGGCCGTCCCATATCGGCAAGAGGTGGTTGTGCGGATGGGCCCGGACAGGTGCTCTGATCAACCAACTAGGTATCTTATCCCGAATATTATCTGTCATAGCTGACGCTACGATGTCACCGCAATCCGATAATCATATGATTAAGCCAGTATTGTTACACCATATTCATAAATTGTCGGACAAAACACAAAGTAATCATAGATAGTAATCTCAACAGTATAATATAAATAGCAAACTAATACTTTACCGATTATAACTGTAGTTGGGACCTTCAGAACCTTCGCCTAAAATCAGCAAATGAATTGGTTGCCACCAGAACAGTCTTTACAACACAGATCTGGGATGTTACCGGAATAACTCAACTCCGACTCAAGACTGCTGGAAAGCAGCTCAAAGCATGAGGCGGTGTTGATAAGAAGAAAGTAGCAGTTCCCTAAGACGACCAAAGCACAGCTCAGAGCATAGGGTCACCGCCATGGAGAGAAATACAACAGTTGCCCGCGACGGTCGAAAAGCAGCACGGAACACGGGACAGCTACTGACAAAAGAAATATAAAATTGGCATCCACCCCGGAAGGCCGGAAACAACACAGACTTAGGCATGGTGCCATTAGTAAAGGAAATGCGAGCAAGGGTTTGTCAGCGTCACACACAGCACCTCACTATGTACTCGGGCAACATCTGAGGGCGTATGTTGGATGAAAAGTAGTATTAGGAACTATTATTAATGTCATCACAGTTATATGCAAATGCAGGCTAACATGTGATACAGATAAACACACAAAGTGCAAGCAAAGTCATCACGCAAGTCCGGAGCTCATGGTAAGAGGTTGGCTTGCCTGGGGGTCGACGAATACTCCGGGAAGAAGCGCAATAACACACCGGAAAGATTTGTTGGAGAGGGTTTCCTTCTCGGAAGGCTCAAACAAAGGCAAGGGCAAAATGGTCATTTCTACTGTTCAAACATGTCATGAAAATAATATAATCGAAACGGGCTCGACGATACAAAGACGGGAGCGCTGGTTTTACCTCGATTGGAGCTACGGTAGCGGAGATACGCTCGTTAGAGCACTAGGGACCAATCTGTAAAAAGAATAACTACAAATGAGTCCGTGGCGCTGAAATAGATAGCGCCTTTCATGAGAATATGTTTTCCCAACAGGAAAACGTATTTTTCGGAAATGCGTCTCCACTTACTCCCCTCGGCCCGGGCTCTCTCTCTTACGCCTGGTGCCCACCCCTCTTTTTCTCTCTCTCCTCTCCTCTCCTCTCCTCTCCTCTCTACCCGACGCCTTCTTCTTCCTCTCGCTGCTGGGGCAAAGGAGATCGGCCGCTGGTCAGCCGGAGACTGGCGGCCGCGGGAGCGCCGGCCGGCGGGCCGAGGGGGTCGAGCGCCCCTCGCCGCGCCCGAGGGTGGCCTCGGAATCGCGTGGGGCGGCCTCCAATGCCCTCGCCGTTGACGGGGCTTCGGCAGCAGAGCGGCTGTAGGGGCCTGATGCCGTCGGGGTCTCTCCGACCAAGGGGAGGGGGGGCAGCGACCTTGCGAGCCGTAGGGCTGCTCTGACCGAGGGGAGGGGAGAGGGGGAGGACCCTGGGGCTGGAACCACCACGATGATCAGATGGGGCTCTCGGCCATTGGAGAGACAGGGAGCTCCTGGAGCTCAATTAGGAGGGGGGATGGGACTGCGGGAACTTGCTACTCGACAGAGGGGCTTGGGGCACGCTTAAATACCCTCGGAAGGAAGATTCAGGGAGGTGGCCGAAGCTTTACGACGACGACCGAAGCTTCGGGGCCATGGCACCGGCTTCCTTGGCAAGGAATCGAGGGGGAGAGCGCTTTAGAGTGTGCGGGAGCACAGTGGGGATCTTGTCGACTCCTCAAGACAAGATATAATCCACTATGATCGAGCTTACGTCAATTCGAACGCATAGAGCTCTATTTTGGCATGCTCTGCCCATGATCACCATGTGGCCATGGTCTTGCCTTGCCCCTCAAGTTGTCAAACCTTGTCTAAGCTTATCTACATACCGTTCTAAGGTGAAATGACACAACACACACCACTCGGGAGCAATGAGGTGACCACACCAAAGTCAAATAGGTTTCAATAGCAAGGTGTTTGTGCTGTGGTGTCACCACCACAGTGCACCTCTTGGCATGATATTTGGCTGAGTTTGACCACTCACTAAGGTCACGACACTGGCCAAAATTCAGGACCATCCAATAAGCCTATGGGGGTACTTCCTTTGTAACTTGCCATACTGACCAGAAATGAAAAAGATGATGCTGGGGTCAAATGGCTAAATGGAAATGGCTGAGATTTGGAGGAGACTCATTAATTAGGCATATGAAGGCACTGGCAAAGATTCATACAATTTGCACAAATATAAATGGTTCTTCCTTCACAATGCTCCAATCTGGACAAAATCTTAAATAATTTACTAGGGAAGAATGGAATGATGAAATGGGATAAATTTTGGTGGAGAAAGATGATTTAACATGATTAACCACCCTGCAAAATTTCAACTCAAGGGGAGCAAGGAATCAAGCACTTCCTCTGCAAACAGAAGATCTGGATAGAATTTGCAAAGGGATATTGTGCTCAATTTTTGAACTGGGGAACTTGATCATTTGATGGAATTGATGAATATATGGAAATGAGAAGCTTCACAAATTATTTGGGATTTTTCCTAGCTACCAAAATGGTAGTTCCTTTGGAAAGGCCCCAATATGCTATATTGGCATAAAATAGGAAAATGCAATTTTCCTTTATTCTATGATGGCCAATATTTTATGGGAGCTCAATAGAATCACAAAGAATACCTCTACAAGATTTCATGAGCATTGGAGATGGATAGCTATTTTCCAAGATTTATTTCCTCAAACAGGCCGAAACAGGAATTAATTCCAAAGGAGAAATATTGCACATGACTTGGCAATATTTTTGCACATATGGGGTCTATGAGGGAATGATGATCTCTGGGAAGAATTGGAGGATCAACAGAGGAAGGGAAATGATGGCCCTTTGAAAACACAAAGACATGATTTCCAGTTCCAATATTTCGGAGCTAGGGTTTCCAAGAGGTTCGGAGTTTACTTAGCAAGGACAAGGGGGCGCAAGGATATGGAAAAGCACTGAGAGGTTGAGGATGAACTGGATTCACCTGGTCATTTGCCAAATTCCAGAGGAAAAATTTGGGAGAGAAAAGCTAGGAAGGATTAACAGCACAAAAATCAATAACCCGATTTTTGGGGTTTTACAAACCTTCCTCCCTTAGAAGAATCTCGTCCTCGAGATTCCGAGGGTTAGCTTAGCATTACAACTATTGCTACTACGCCTCCTAGAAAAACTTCTAGGCTCGGTCTTAACCTTGTGGTTGAAAACAACCGAGTTGAGAACACTAAAACTGGCACACCCAGATCGAGACACCAATATCACGGAATCTACTCTATACGCGAGGATCACTGGGTAGCCCTATCATTTTTCGAAAAAGCAAAATTTCCTTTTTCTGAAAATGCTTGGGGTACCCTAATGAACAGTGGCCTCCACTCGCTCGCGAGTGGGACCAGGGTCCACTGGCAGCCTTCTTCTTCTTCTTCTCCAGCCAACGGCTCTCACTCTCTCTCGCTCCTCCGCCGCTCGGAGTGCGGCTAGGCACTGCGCACACCTAGCTCCTAGGGCGTAAAGAACCGTACGACGGTAGTGCGCACCATGCACAAGGCCGACGCAGAGAGCACTCCCATCGCGGGCCAACGCCGGTTGGCACTGCTCTCGGGTTCCCTCCTGGACACCGGTGATTGAGCAGCGCGCGGCCTCCTGGACCTCGCTCACCGTACGCTGGACCGAGGCTATAAAAGCGACCTTGGTTCCTCTCTCTTCTACCTCACATCCGGCTCACTCCTTCCTCCTCTTCTCCTCTCTTCCTGATTGTAGGAGCACGAGGCAAGGCGCTAATGGCGGGCATGGGGTCGGAGCTGCTCACAATCCTCCTGGCTGGCCTACTAGCGGCGCTGGTCGGCGGCTCAGTGCTACTGTGCGTGATGATCCTCGATGATCATCGCGATGCCGTGGCTAAACAGATAGCTGAGGGTCAACTACGCCGTCTCAAGCAGGCGAAATAAGCGCTGGCGGGGCGGCAAGGCGGCTTGTGAACATCGCACCAGATGATGACAGAGGCACTGCTGGGTCTGGGGAGCGGGTGTAGTCAGCGGAGCTCTATCAGTGTGGAGACCACGCTGCTGGTTGCTCTTGTCTGAACAACATCCACAACTAGTGGGCACTAGGGGTAGAACTATGGTCTAGGCATTGGTCTGGAAAGGGTTGTAACGGTCTATGCTGCAATAAAATCTATCAGAATCTCTTTGAGATTGCAACACTGCTCATACGGTGCATAGGCAATCTATTTAGACTAATATATAAGCAGATGCAAAATGCACATGATGGCAAAATGCAGGCAAAGAAAGAATTATAACAAGCTGATTACACTAAGGTGTTTTAATGTTAGTGGGGGTATGTACTCCTGGCATACATACACCTGCACCAACTCGCATTTTATTAGGGACTCTGGGCGAGTCCAAGTTTATTAGGTGTAAGTGTGCTACTGGCTAGGCTCTACCGATCAAAATCTTGTTAAGAAGTCCAATGCCAGCTCTGTTAAACATTTCTGCTTAACAGGGGGGGGGGCAGACGAACCAAGCACACATGGCGAATAAGCATACATAATATTACAACAGCACACACGCACAAGCAATGCAAGCAATACAAAAACACATTGCCCTACTGGGCGGCTACCAACAACACACCCCAAACAACTGCGTCCTAACCCTATGTGCGAGCAAAGAAACAGTCTTCGCAGCACCCTACACGCGGCATCTTCTGGCTTCGTTCACTGTCGAAGCCACTAATGGGCTTACACTCGCTAGGGCTCTTCCGGGGGACGAAGGCTGAGCCAACTCTTGTCTTGGTCTTCGAGCACTTCTATGGGTTGGGACTCAACTGTTGGATCTCCAAAGGGAGCTTGACGGAACACATCCTGACGACGAAGTCGCCTGATCGCTCCCAGAATGGAGTTACGGTGGATGTCTTCGGGCTGATATGGGTCCATGGGTTGCGAGGGCAGTACCAGCTGCGAAGGTGGCACCGAGCCTGGCAATAGGGGCTGGGTTGACTGGGGCTCCACTTGACGGGCCGCATGGTATGCTTCCGCAACAACCCGCATGGCGTCCTAATCCATGGCCTTGAGCTCTTTGAGAATGCCAAAGAGCAATAATCCCTGGGCAGCAACAAACTGGATCAACCAAGCTATTGCCGGGTCTGCATCTCTGACTGTGCTGGAGGAATTGCAGCATGTGTCTGATGCAGGGGGACAATAGAGAAGTTCTTGCATCTCCGCCACTTGCGGAAGCTGAAGTCGAAGACGGGTGATAGCTTCCGCAGCGGCTATCTGGACAGCCAACTCAAGAGTGGGCATGGGATGGCCACGAATATTCGTGGGTTTCCCATCTGCCCTTGGCCCCGGGTTGATATGCACCTTTGCATAGAACCGGCAAAGATGGGGGACGGGTTCCGACTGGAACACCAAATACACTGGGGGTTTACTAAATCCGAAGGCTCGGGAGAGCATACTAGAAAGGATGGGCGGGAAGCCAGCATAACCTTTGGCTAGGGTTCGACTGTGGAAAGTGGGTGTCTTGGAGGAACTGGCCCTGGCTGCTGGTTTGGGGATACTGGTTTGGGTTCTCTTGCAAGACTCTGGCTTACTAGGTGGGGAGAGCTACGGCTCACAAGTGGGAAGGGTTTAAATAGGCAGTCGGGCTGGAACACACCAAGATGGCGTAGATCCTTCTCGTGCCGGGTAGGAGATACACAAGCACGACCGACAATTGGGTAGGGTCACGTCCAATCTAGAGTGGCTGGGTGGGTGGACAACTGGGTAGGGATACGTCCATTCCGACTGCGCCATCTATTGGTCAATAGTAGCCATGTCGGATGCCAGAGACGAGTCAAATCTATCGGGCTGACTACTGGTCGATCCTAAGGTGGTCTGGGTGCTAGGGTAACCTATAGCCAGCCTAGCTCTGATACCACGTCTTGTGGCACCCCGATAGAGGGCCGACACACGTCCGTCCCCAAGATAAGATAGGATGCACGTCAAGAGCATGATATAGAAATTCTAGGCAAAGATGGCTTTATTAATATGATGGAGTGTTACAAGACTATTGCTTACAACAATATTACATGACTCCAAGGCTAGCTAAATGGCAGCAGAGGTCTTGATACAGCGGCATTGACGTCCCTGGCTGGGCTCCATAACTCGCAGGACTAGCATGGTTACGATCTAGCACGACGAGTCTTCTCCTGCAACTGGCCACATGCAAGGCCAGGTGAGTACTTTGAATGTACTCGCAAGATAACCAAATCCACGAAATCCAAACAAGCAGATAACAAAGCAAGCATAATAGTTATATCATAGCTATTCTAAGCATGGCATGGCATTAACAGGAAAAATATAAATCAAGCATAACATGACATGGGCTAAACATGTAATATACCTCACTAGCATGGCAAGATCACAACAAGTGCTTAACTAACTTACTGTTACCGAATATCAACTTACTCTCTTCTGGGTTGTACCACAACCCTTGACAAACTCGTAATACAATCTGAACGGATTCAACTTGCATCACACGGTCATCTGACCAGTCATCATGAAGCCTTCTCTTTGCTATCACATCATATTATCAACATCCTCTGATGTTCACACGAGACGAGTTCTTCCATCATCACTAACATCAATATCGTTGCCATCTACTGAGGTCTGGTCGGGCTGTCCATTACTGTGGACTCGGCTATTCGAATAGTTTTTACACTCTGCGGAGATTGCACACTTTACCCACACTCTGGAGCACTAACCTCGTGATCCCATTCGGGTGGACCAGCATTGCTCCAACGAAACTTTCCTAACCCGTGACTCTCTCAACGTACCACCGGCAACCACTCTCCTCTGGAGTCTTGCCCTGGGTGGCCCTGTGTCCTCATGACATCTGCTACCGTCGTGGCCAAACAAAACTGTCCCAACCGGGGACGGGTACCCAACTCAACTTAACTGGGCTCACAGGGTTATCACCGCCTATCTGGTCAGGGTCAGCGCGCGTGCATAACCCTCCCTCTTTGGAGGTACCGGTGAGAGATCACACGATCAGCTCAAGTCACGGCCGTCCCATATCGGCAAGAGGTGGTTGTGTGGATGGGCCCGTACACGCGCTCTGATCAACCAAGTAGGTATCTTATCCCGAATATTATCTGTCATAGCTGACGCTATGATGTCACCGCAATCCGATAATCATAGGGTTAAGCCACTACTGTTAAACCATATTCATAAACTGTCGGATAAAACACAAAGTAATCATAGACAGTAATCTCAACAGTATAATATAAATAGCAAACTAATACTTTACCGATTATAACTGTAGGTGGGACATTCGGAACCCTTGCATAAAATCAGCAAATAAATCGGTAGCCACCAGAACGGTCTTTACAACACAGATCTGGGACGTCACCGGAATAACTCAACTCCGATTTATTATGGCTGGAGAGCAGCTCAGAGCATGAGGCGGTGTTGATAAGAAGAAAGTAACAGTTCCCTAAGACGGCCGAAGCACAACTCAGAGCATAGGGTCACCTCCACGGAGAGAAATACAACAGTTGCCTGCGACCCACCGAAAAGCAGCGCGGAACACAAGACAACTGCTCACAAAAGAAATATAAAATTGGCATCCACCCCAGACGGCCGGAAACAAAACAAACTCAGGCATGGTGCCATTAGTAAAGGAAATGCGAGCAAGGGTTCGTCAGCGTCACACACATCACCTCACTATGTACTCGGGCAACATCTGAGGGCGTATGTTGGATGAAAAGTAGTATTAGGAACTATTATTAATGTCATCACAGTTATATGCAAATGCAGGCTAACCGGTGATACAGATAAACACACAAAGTGCAAGCAAAGTCATGACGCAAGTACGGAGCTGATGGTAAGAGGTTGGCTTGCCTCAGGGTCGACGAATACTCCGGGAAGAAGCGCAATAACGCAACGGAAAGATTTGCGGGTTAGGGTTTCCCTCTTGGAAGGCTCCAACAAAGGCAAAGGCAGAATGGTCATTTATACTGTGCAAACATATGATGAAAATAATATAATCGAAACGGGCTCGACGAGACGAAGACGGGGGCACTGGGTTAGCCTCGATCGGAGCTACGGTTGCGGAGATACGCTCGTTAGAGCATCAGGGATCAATCTGTAAAAAGAATAACTACAAATGAGTCCCTCGCTGAAAGAGATAGCGCCTTTCGTCAGAATACGTTTTCCCAACAGGAAAACATATTTTTTGAAAATGCGTATCCACTTAGTCCCCTGGGCCCGGGCTCTCTCTCTCTCTTACGCTCGGGCCCACCCCTCTTTCTATCTATCTCTCTCCTCTCCTCTCCTCTCCTCTCCTCTCTGCCCGACGCCTTCTTCTTCCTGTCGCCGCTGGGGCATAGGAGATCGGCCGCTTGTCAGCCAGCGATTGGCGGCCGCGGGAGCGCCGACCAGCGGGCCGAGGGGGTCGGGCGCCCCTCGCCGCGCCCGAGGGTGGCCTCGGAATCGCCTGGGGCGGCCTCTCGTGCCCTCGCCGCCAATGGGGCTTCGGCAGCAGAGCGGCTGCACAGGGCCGGCGCCGTTGGGTTCTCTCCGACCAAGGGGAGGGGGCGGCGACCTTGAGAGCCCTAGGGCTGCTCTGACCGATGCGAGGGGAGAGGGGGAGGACCCTGGGGCTGGAATCACCACGATGATCAGATGGGGCTCTTGACCATTGGAGAGACAGGGAGCTCCTGGAGCTCAATTAGGAGGGGGGATGGGACTACGGGAACTTGCTGCTCGACAGGAGGGGCTCAGGGCACGCTTAAATACCCTCGGAAGGAAGATTCACGGAGGTGACCGAAGCTTTACGACGACGGCCGAAGCATCGGGGCCATGGCATCGGCTTTCGACTCTAGAGTGTGCGGGAGGGCAGTGGGGATCTTCCGACACCTCAAGACAAGATATAATCCACTGTGATCAAGCTTACGTCAATTCGAACGCACAGAGGTCTGTTTTGGCATGCTCTGCCCATGGTCACCACGTGGCCATGGCCTTGCCTTGTCCCTCAAGCTGATAAACCTTGTCTAAGCTTATCTACATACTGTTCTAAGGTGAAATGATACAACACACACCACTGGGGAGCAATGAGGTGACCACACCAAAGTCAAATAGGTTTCAAGAGCAAGGTGTTTGTGATGTGGTGTCACCACCACAGTGCACCTCTTGGCATGATATTTGGCTGAGGTTGACCACTCACTAAGGTCACCATACTGGCCAAAATTCAGCACCATCCAATAAGCCTATGGGGTACTTCCTTTGTAACTTGGCATACTGACCAGAAATGAAAAATATGATGCTGGGTTCAAATGGCTACATGGAAATGGCTGAAGTTTGGAGGAGACTCATGAATTAGGCATATGAAGGCACTGGCAAAGATTCATACCATTTGCACAAATATAAATGGTACTTCCTTCACAATGCTCCAATCTGGACATAATCTTAAATAATTTGTTGGGGAAGAATGGAATTATGAAATGGGCTAAATTTTGGTGGACAAAGATGATTTAACATGATTAACCACCCTGCAAAATTTCAACTCAAGGGGAGCAAGGAATCAAGCACTTCCTTTGCAAACAGAAGATTTGGACAGAACTTGCAAAGGGATATTGTGCTCAATTTTTGAACTCGGGAACTTGATCGTTTGATGGAAATGATGATTATATGGATATGAGAAGCTTCACAAATTATTTGGGACTTTTTCCTAGCTACCAAAATGGTAGTTCCTTTGGAAAGGCCCCAAAATGCTATATTGGCATAAAATAGGAAAATGCAATTTTCCTGTATTCTATGATGGCCAATATTTTATGGGAGCTCAATAGGATCACATAGAATACCTCTACAAGATTTCATGAGCATTGGAGATGGATAGATATTTTCCAAGATTTATTTCCTCAAACAGGCCTAAAAAGGAATTAATTCCAAAGGAGAAATATTGCACATGAGTTGGCAATATTTTTGCACATCTGGAGTCTATGAGGGAATGATGATCTGTGGGAAGATTTGGAGGATCAACAGAGCTAGGGAAATGATGGCTCCTTTGAAAACACAAAGATATGATTCCTAGTTCCAATATTTCGGAGCTAGGGTTTCCAAGAGGTTCGGAGTTTACTCAGCAAGGACAAGGGGGCACAAGGATATGGAAAATCACTGAGAGGTTGCGGATGAACTGGATTCACCTGGTCACTTCCCAAATTCCAGAGGAAAAATCCGGGAGAGAAAATCTAGGAAGGATTAATGCCACAAAAATTGATAACCCTATTTTTGGGGTGTTACATCAGCGTTGAACTTGCCGATCCCCGTGGCCAATCGATAATTGGAGGAGATCTCTGCTTCATGGATGTGCCGGCCGAAGCAATCGAGGCCAGAGACTTCACGGACTGCTCGCGATCGATTGACCACATTTTGCGTGATTATGGACCTCACATTGAATTGAGGGGCCCGGTAGCCGTCGTCCCCATAACCCGTGTGCCGATTGGGGCTTGGCCTGCGGCCATGGGGTCGGTATCCAAGTGAACCACTCCTCAAAGGAGGTGTTCTACTACGAACCCGATGATTGTGTTGCGATTATCGTGCGGTCCTCCCGGAAGAGGAGGATATCTTTGACGTCTCTCGGGTGCATGTGCGCTATGAGCCGATTGCACCTTGTCCGCTTGGACGGATATGCTATGGATACGGTGTTGCGATTGCGACACCACGGAGTTTTGTTGCATGACAGTCTTCAACAGAGCGTTGATCTGCCGAATGCCTTCTTTGGCCGTAGACTCACTCGGCTGAATGGATTCAACGATCCGAGTGGCGACCGCCAGGTTCAGCACTGGTGTTCGCATCACCTCAATGTGGCGCATGCAGTTGTTCGGGAACAACTGCCAGCAATTGTGACTGGAACTGGGGTGATCCCTCGTGGTTCGAGCGTCGAGCGACTGCTAGTGCCGCTCGAGACATTCGCGCTCGGCCAGAGTGGCCTGACACGTGTTCTCCAATGCTATCTCCTCGGGGGAATTCCCGATGATGGGGGTACGAAGAGCTTGTTCCCTCCTCCGCCAAAGTTCCTCCCAATGCTGCTCCATGAGGGGCCATGGAACGTGATGAGTGTCGTCGCCATGATGACATTGTGCCTCATCGTGCCCGAGAGAGTTCTCTGCGTAGAATCCTGGGGCTCCACCCCTGGTCGTGTCGGCCATCAAGAGCTCCGCGGCTCCTCCACTGCTTTCACAGTCAGAATCGCCGAGTGACTCGTCACTCGATGATGGGAAGAGGTTGACGATCGGAACTAAGCATAGCCACCTTTCCTGAAGTGGCCTGGTGGGCCACCACATGCTTGATCCATCGCTATAGTCGCGAGCGCCCAGAGCACTTGCGACGGACTGCAACAAGACATGGGGGCATCGAGTGGTACAACACCGATGGCTGCCGGATCAGGACCCCATGCGCTACTGCATTGAAATGCGACATACCTCGAGTGAGGAGGGCGTGTGTGTCCAGCGGCGCATCCTGCAGGCATGCTGAGTCGTGGACAACAAAGCTGAGGGGGCTGAAGAGGATCTCTCCGCCGAGTGTCATCATGATGACGAAAAAAAGGCAAAACTCCAACTACGCTGGATTTGCTAAATACGCATCCCCACGATGGGCGCCAATTGTCGTGGGAATGATCGTGACAATAATACGAAGGGTACAAATGACGGCCGGATCCTAGCTAGGGCGTAGTGGATACACTCAGATGTATGAGTTTGGGCCCCACTCAGGAGTGGTAACAACCCTACGTCTTGAGCCTTGGGGCTGATGTTTGCTTATGGGGCGTGTGATAGTACAGGGTGCTGAACCCTTGGTCAGGAGCTTGGGGGTTGCTTATATAGAGTGCGCCATGACCACCCGGGCCTCATTACAAGGGCGAATTAATGCTAGTAACTATGGAAGTTACTAGAAACAACATATCTAACTCCAGCGTTACTGGTAATGCACGTCTTCACTTTACTTCATGTGATAGTTTAAGTTTGTAGCCGTTCTAGTCCCTTCGTTGCTCACACCTTGCTGCAATCCGAGTGTCGGGGTACATCCAACTGACATGAGACGATCTAAGTAACCTTATTCGGGCCAAGTGAAGGTATGCTCGGTGAGTGAGGTCATGACTGCATCGGTGGCTTTTAGGACGCTGATGTCCATGTAGGGTCTTAGGCAGGCCTAGGGATGCAGGTCCGTAGGACTACCCCTAATGTATAATCCCGTCACCACCCCTCGCCCCCTCCTACTCCGCCCCTCCTCGCCGCCGTTGGCACAAGTTGTCGGGCAGAGCCTAGTCGGCCTGGGCAGCGGTGGGGCCTTCTTCTCCTCTTGCCATAGGGTAGAGGCGTGGGGTGCTTTCCTCTGGCAGCGGCATGGCACGGGCATGGGGCACAGAGGCACGATAGTACGGGGTGTCGGTGGTGTTTGTTGGGCCTTTAGTGCACGCGAACGACTATGTGGCGATGCTCTATTTTGGGTCGGCGGCTAGGTCCGGGGTAGGGGTGTCCAGTGACTGATACGTCTCCAACATATCTATAATTTATAAAGTATTCATGCCAAGTTTACAATAATTTTGTATGATTTGATTAGAACTAACCCGAATTGACGCTGTTTTCAACACAATACCGTGATGTTGTTTTTGTGCAGAAATAAAAGTTCTCGGAATGAGCTGAAAATTTACGGAGAATATTTTCGGAAAATATAAAAATACTTGCGAAAGAATCAACCAGTGGGGGTCCACCACCTGGCCACAAGCCAGGGGGCACGCCCCTGTCTTGTGGGCCCCTTGGGCACCGCCTTGACATGAGATCGACGCCAAGAATTCCTATAAAACAAGAAACCTCTAGAAAGAAACCTAGATCGGGAGTTCTGCCGCCACAAGCCTCTAGAGCCATGAAAAACCAATCCGGACCCCGTTCTGGCACCCTGCCGGTGGGGGAAACCATCACCGAGGCCATCTTCATCATCCCGGTGGTCTCCATGATGAGGACGGAGTAGTTCACCCTCGGTGCCGAGGGTATGTACCAGTAGCTATGTGTTTGATCTTTCTCTCTTGTGTTCTTGAGATGGCACGATCTTGATGTACCGCGAGCTTTATTAATATAGATGAATCATATGAAGTTTTCCCTTCTCTATGTTCTTGTGATGAATTGAGTTTTCCCTTTGAAGTTTTCTTATTGGATTGAGTCTTTACGGATTTGGGAACACTTGATGTATGTCTTGCGATGGGATAGATATCCGTGGTGATAATGTGATGTTCTATTGATCCACTTGATGTATGTTTTGGTGATCAACTTGCGGGTTCCGTGACCTTGGGAATCTATGCATAGGGGTTGGCACACGTTTTCCTGTTGACTCTCCGGTAGAAACTTTGGGGCACTCTTTGATGTTCTTTGTGTTGAATTGAACATGATGAATCTGAAATTGTGTGATGCATATCGTATAATCAAGCCCATGGGTACTTGTGGTGACATTGGAGTATCTAGGTGACATTGAGGTTTTGGTTGATGTGTATCTTAAGGTGTTATTTTAGTACGAACTCTAGGGCTGTTCGTGACACTTATAGGGATAGGTCATAAGATTGATCGGAAAAGATAACTTTGAGGTGGTTTCGTACCCTACAATAATTTCTTTGTTTGTTCTCCGCTATTTGTGACTTTGGAGTGAACTCTTTGTCGCACGCAAGGGATTTATATATGATTCAACTATGTTAGTATTGTTGGGAGAACTTGCACTAGTGTAAGTATGGACCCTAGGCCTTGTTTCCAAGAATTTATACAATGTTTTGCTCGATGTTTACTATTTGTTACCTTGATCTTCTTATATTTTCAAATTACAAAAACCTACATCTACCATCCATATTACACCTGTATCACCATCTCTTCGCCGAACTAGTGCACCAATACAATTTACCATCCTATTGGGTGTGTTGGGGACACAAGAGACTCTTTATTATTTGATTGCAGGGTTGCTTGAGAGAGACCATCTTCATCCTACGCCTCCCACGGATTGATAAACCTTAGGTCATCCACTTGAGGGAAACTTGCTATTGTCCTAGAAAACTCTGTACTTGGAGGCCCAACACGAGTCTACAAGAAGAAGGTTGTGTAGTAGACATCAGCGACACGACTGGGGTTTGGCTCGGGCGGTCCCGCTACTTAGACACGTCACAAATACGGGTTGCTGCTGGTGCACAGGGCTGGCGACCAATGGTGGTGCAGACGGGTTGGGCTCCGACCAGATCTGGTCGGGCGGCTGGCTCGTGGCGCAGGGAGGTGGAGGAGGTCCTTCTAGGCTTCGCGGTGGGTGGATGGAGGTGGTGCGGTCTATGCATCTCGCGTGGTGCGGTGCTGGTGCCGTGGGTTGGTGGTGGTGGCCTCCTTCTCGGAGATTTGGACACACAAGGAGGTTTAGATCTAGGGTTCATGCTTGGGCGGGCTAGTCCATGGCCTAGGGCGGATCAGAGCTTGATCTTCTGGTAGGAGATGTCAGGCTTGACCTGGGATGTTCTCAAGGGTGGTGCATGTGCTCTCCTTGCGGGTATGGTGGTTGCTGGTGGTGGTCAGGTCTCCGTTATTCTGTCGGGCAGATCAGCATCGGTGACCACTGTTGAGTCATAGCACGAGCGGATCCGGCGGCGGCCGTCGGTTGTTATGGGGTTGTGTCCCCCCTCCCGGTCCATCAGGACTAGTTCGGGACATAGGTATGGACGCCCCTACTATGGGGGCATAGACCCAGATCTCATGACTGATGCCGGTCTAGGAATGAAAGCATACCCCTTCCTTTCCTCCTTCTCAGGTGGGGGCTATATGTGTTGGAATTATGCCCTAGAGGAAATGATAAATAAGTTATTATTATAGTTCATGTATCAAGATAATCGTTTACTATCCATGCTATAATTGTATTGAATGAAGACTTAGATACATGTGTGGATACATAGACAAAACACTGTCCCTAGCAAGCCTCTAGTTGGCTAGCCAGTTGATCAAGGATAGTCAGGGTCTTCTGACTATGTACAAGGTGTTGTTGCTTGATAACTGGATCACATCATTGGGAGAATCATGTGATGGACTAGACCCAAACTAATAGACGTAGCATGTTGATCGTGTCATTTTGTTGCTACTGTTTTCTGCGTGTCAAGTATTTATTCCTATGACCATGAGATCATATAACTCACTGACACCAGGGAAATACATTGTGTGTATCAAACATCACAACATAACTGGGTGGCTATAAAGATGCTCTACAGGTATCTCCGAAGGTGTCCGTTGAGTTAGTATGGATCAAGACTCGGATTTGTCACTCCGTGTGACGGAGAGGTATCTCGGGGCCCACTCGGTAATACAACATCACACACAAGCCTTGCAAGCAATGTGACTTAGTGTAAGTTGAGGGATCTTCTATTACGGAACGAGTAAAGAGACTTGCCGGTAAACGAGATTGAAATAGGTATGCGGATACTGACGATCGAATCTCGGGCAAGTAACATACTGAAGGACAAAGGGAATGACATACGGGATTATATGAATCCTTGGCACTGAGGTTCAAACGATAAGATCTTAGTAGAATATGTAGGATCCAATATGGGCATCCAGGTCCCGCTATTGGATATTGACCGAGGAGTCCCTCGGGTCATGTCTACATAGTTCACGAACCCGCAGGGTGTGCACACTTAAGGTTCGACGTTGTTTTATGCGTATTTGAGTTATATGGTTGGATACCGAATGTTGTTCGGAGTCCCGGATGAGATCACAGACGTAACGAGGGTTTCCAGAATGGTCCGGAGACGAAGATTGATATATAGGATGACCTCATTTGATTACCGGAAGGTTTTCGGAATTACCGGGAATGACTAATGGGTTCCGGATGTTCACCGGGGGGGGGGGGAGCCCACCCCGGGGAAGCCCATAGGCCTTAGGGGTGCCTCACTAGCCCTTAGTGGGCTGGTGGGCAAGCCCAGAGAGGCCCCTGCGCTAGCCCGGAGATAGAAAATCAAAGGAGAAAGAAAAAAAGGGGAAGTGGGAAGGAAGGGAAGGACTCCACCTTCCAATCCTAGTTGGACTAGGATTGGAGGAGGACTCCTCCTCCCCCCATCGGCCGAACCCCTTGGGGCTCCTTGAGCCCCAAGGAAAGGCCCCTCCCCTCCCCCCTATATATACGGAGGTTTTAGGGCTGATTTGAGACAACTTTTCCACGGCAGCCCGACCACATACCTCCACGTTTTTCCCTCTAGATAGCGTTTCTGCGGAGCTCGGGCGGAGCCCTGCTGAGATTAGATCACCACCAACCACCGGAGCGCCGTCACGCTGCCGGGGAACTCATCTACCTCTCCGTCTCTCTTGCTGGATCAAGAAGGCCGAGATCATCGTCGAGCTGTACGTGTGCTGAACGCGTAGGTGCCGTCCGTTCGGCACTAGATCGGAGGGGATCGTGGAACGGATCGCGGGACGGTTCATGGGACGGTTTGCGGGGCGGATTGAGGGACGTGAGGACGTTCCACTACATCAAACGCGTTTATTAACGCTTCTGCTGTGCGATCTACAAGGGTACGTAGATCTGAAATCCCCCTCGTAGATGAACATCACCATGATAGGTTTTCGTGCGCGTAGGAAATTTTTTGTTTCCCATGCGACGTTCCCCAACAGTGGCATCATGAGCTAGGTTCATGCGTAGATGTCTTCTCGAGTAGAACACAAAAGTTTTTGTGGGCGGTGATGTGCGATTTGCTGCCCTCCTTAGTCTTTTCTTGATTCCGCGGTATTGTTGGACCGAAGCGGCTCGGACCGACATTACTCGTACGCTTACGAGAGACCGGTTTCATCGCTACGAGTAACTCCGTTGCTCAAAGATGACTGGCGAGTGTCAGTTTCTCCAACTTTAGTTGAATCGGATTTGACCGAGGAGGTCCTTGGATGAGGTTAAATAGAAATTCATATATCTCCATTGTGGTGTTTGCGTAAGTAAGATGCGATCCTACTAGATACCCATGGTCACCACGTAAAACATGCAACAACAACTAGAGGACATCTAACTTGTTTTTGCAGGGTATGCTTGTGATGTGATATGGCCAACAATGTGATGTGATATATAGGATGTATGAGATGATCATGTTGTAATAGTTAATATCGACTTGCACGTCGATGGTACGGCAACCGGCAGGAGCCATAGGGTTGTCTTTAAACTAACGTTTGTGCTTGTAGATGCGTTTACTAGATTGCTAGGATGTAGCTTTAGTAGTAATAGCATGAGTAGCACGACAACCCCGATGGCGACACGTTGATGGAGATCATGGTGTGGCGCCGGTGACAGAAGATCGTGCCGGTGCTTTGGTGATGGATATCAAGAAGCACGTGATGATGGCCATATCATGTCACTTATGAATTGCATGTGATGTTAATCCTTTTATGCACCTTATTTTGCTTAGAACGACGGTAGCATTATGAGGTGATCTCTCACTGAAATTTCAAGACGAAATTGTGTTCTCCCCGACTGTGCACCGTTGCTACAGTTCGTCGTTTCGAGACACCACGTGATGATCGGGTGTGATAGACTCAACGTTCACATACAACGGGTGCAAAACAGTTGCACACGCGGAACACTCGGGTTAAGCTTGACGAGCCTAGCATGTGCAGACATGGCCTCGGAACACATGAGACCGAAAGGTCGATCATGAATCATATAGTTGATATTATTAGCATAGGGATGCTTACCACTGAAACTATCCTCAACTCACGTGATGATCGGACTTGAGCTAGTGGAATTGGATCATGAACCACTCAAATGACTAGAGAGATGTACTTTTTGAGTGGGAGTTTAGCAAGTAATTTGATTAAGTTAAACTCTAATTATCTTGAACATAGTCTAAGTCCACTTTGAATATATTTGTGTTGTAGATCATGGCTCACGCGACAGTCACCCTGAATTTTAATACGTTCCTAGAGAAAGCTAAGTTGAAAGATGATGGAAGCAACTTTGTAGACTGGGCTTGTAATCTTAAGTTGCTCCTGCAAGCTGGGAAGAAGGATTATGTCCTTGATGCTGCGCTAGGAGATGAACCACCCGCTACGGCTGACCAAGATTTTAAGAACGCTTGGTTAACACATAAGGAGGACTACTGAGTAGTTCAATGTGCAGTCTTGTATGGCTTAGGGCCGGGACTTCAACGTTGCTTTGAGCATCATGGAGCATATGAGATGTTCCAGGAGTTGAAGTTTATCTTTCAGAAGAACGCCCGGATC
Organism: Hordeum vulgare subsp. vulgare; assembly: GCF_904849725.1. Taxonomy (NCBI): domain Eukaryota; kingdom Viridiplantae; phylum Streptophyta; class Magnoliopsida; order Poales; family Poaceae; genus Hordeum; species Hordeum vulgare. The sequence continues at coordinate 410,299,331 of NC_058519.1, read as the reverse complement.
CAGAGGTATGAGACCTCCGAAAAATTCTATGCTTGCAAGATGGAGGAGAATTCGTCTGTCAGTGAACACATGCTCAAAATGTCTGGGTACTCAAACCATCTAGCTGAGCTGGGGATTGAACTCCCGCAAGAGGCTATCACTGACAGAATTCTTCAATCACTGCCGCCAAGCTATAAGGGCTTTGTGTTGAACTACAACATGCAAGGCATGAACAAGTCACCCGGCGAGTTGTTCGCGATGCTGAAAGTCGCAGAGTCAGAACTCCGTAAAGAACATCAAGTGTTGATGGTGAATAAGACCACTAGTTTCAAGGGAAACGGCAAAGGAAAGAAGGGTAATTCAAAGAAGAGCAGCAAACCTGTTGCCAATCCGACGAAGAAACCCAAAGGTGGACCTAAGCCTGAAACGGAGTGCTATTATTGCAAGGGTATGGGTCACTGGAAGCGCAACTGCCCCAAGTATCTGGCTGATAAGAAGGCGGCCAAAGAAAAATCAGGTATATTTGATATACATGTTATTGATGTGTACTTAACCAGCTCTCGTAGTAGTGCCTGGGTATTCGATACCGGTTCTGTTGCTCATATTTGCAACTCGAAACAGGAACTGCGGAATAGGCGAAGGCTGGCGAAAGATGAAGTGATGATGCGCGTGGGAAATGGTTCCAAGGTTGATGCAATCGCCGTCGGCTCAGTTTCACTTCAGTTACCATCAGGATTAGTTATGAACTTAAATACTTGTTATTTATTGCCTGCATTGAGCATGAACATTATATATGGATCTTGTTTATTGCGAGACGGTTACTCGTTTAAGTCAGAGAATAATGGTTGTTCTATTTCTATGAGTAATATCTTTTATGGTCATGCACCCAATGTGAGAGGATTGTTCATATTAAATCTTGATAGTGATAATACACATATACATAACATTGAGACCAAAAAAGTTTGAGTTAACAATGATAGCGCAATGTTTTTGTGGTACTGCCTCTTAGGTCATATTGGTGTAAAGCGCATGAAGAAACTCCATACCAATGGACTTTTGGAGTCACTTGACTTTGATTCACTTGACACGTGCGAACCATGCCTCATGGGCAAGATGACTAAAACTCCGTTCTCCGGAACAATGGAGCGTGCAAGTGACTTGTTGGAAATCATACATACCGATGTGTGAGGTCCGGTGAGCGTGGAGGCACGCGGCGGATATCATTATTTTCTCACCTTCACTGAAGATTTGATTAGATATGGTTATGTCTACTTGATGAAACACAAGTCTGAAACATTTGAAAAGTTCAAGCAATTTCAGAGTGAAGTTGAAAATCATCGTAACAAGAAGACCAAGTTCCTGCGGTCTGATCGTGGGGGTGAATATCTGAGTTCGGTGCTCACTTAAAACAATGTGGAATTGTTTCACAGTTGACACTGCCTTGAACACCACAGCGTAATGGTGTGTCCGAACGTCGTAATCGTACTTTATTAGAGATGGTGCGATCTATGATGTCTCTTACCGATTTGTCGTTATCGTTTTGGGGTTATGCATTAGAAACAACTGCATTCACTTTAAATAGGGCACCATCAAAATCCGTTGGGACGACACCATACGAACTGTGGTATGGCAAAAGTCCAAAGTTGTCGTTTCTTAAAGTTTGGGGATGTGATGCTTATGTCAAAAAGCTTCAGCCTGAAAAGCTGGAACCCAAAGCGGAAAAGTGCATCTTCATAGGTTACCCGAAAGAGACAGTTGGGTATACCTTCTATCTCAAATCCGAGGGCAAAGTGTTTGTTGCTAAGAACGGAGCTTTTCTTGAGAAGGAGTTTCTTTCGAGAGAATTGAGTGGGAGGAAGATAGAAGTTGATGAGGTTGTCGAACCTCCCATCCATCTGGATGGTGGCGCAGGGCAAGGGGAAACCCCTGTTGTTGCGACACCAGTTGAGGAGGAAGTTAATGATGATGATCATGAAACTCCAGATCAAGTTCCTGTCGAACCTTGCAGGTCGACAAGACCGCGTACTACTCTAGAGTGGTACGGTAATCCCGTCTTATCAATTATATTGTTAGACAACAATGAGCCTGCGAATTATGAAGAAGCAATGGTGGGCCCGGATTCCAACAAATGGCTGGAGGCCATGAAGTCCGAGATAGGATCTATGTATGAAAACAAAGTATGGACTTTGGAAGTACTACCTGAAGGCCGCAAGGCTATTCAGAACAAATGGATCTTTAAGAAGAAGACGAACGCTGACGGTAATGTGACCGTTTATAAAGCTCGACTTGTGGCAAAGGGCTTTTCACAAGTTCAAGGAGTTGACTACAATGACACATTCTCACCCGTAGCGATGCTTAAGTCCGTCAGAATCATGTTAGCAATAGCTGCATTTTTCGATTATGAAATCTGGCAGATGGATGTCAAAACGGCATTCCTTAACGGTTTCCTTAAGGAAGAGTTGTATATGATGCAACCCGAAGGTTTTGTCGATCCTAAAAATGCTAACAAAGTGTGCAAGCTCCAGCGATCCATTTATGGACTGGTGCAAGCATCTCGGAGTTGGAATAAACGCTTTGATGAGGTGATCAAAGCATTTGGGTTTATACAAGTGGTTGGAGAATCTTGTATTTACAAGAAAGTGAGTGGGAGCTCTGTGGCGTTTCTAATATTATATGTGGATGACATATTGCTGATTGGAAACAACGTAGAGTTTTTGGAGAGCATAAAGGATTACTTGAATAAAAGTTTCTCTATGAAGGACCTAGGAGAAGCTGCTTACATTCTAGGCATTAAGATCTATAGGGATAGATCGAAACGCCTGATAGGACTTTCACAAAGTACATACCTTGATAAAGTTTTGAAGAGGTTCAAAATGGAACAGTCCAAGAATGGGTTCTTGCCAGTTTTACAAGGTACGAGATTGAGTAAGACTCAGTGCCCAGCAACTGATAAAGATAGAGAGCATATGAGCACCGTCCCCTATGCTTCAGCCATAGGTTTTATCATGTATGCAATGTTGTGCACTAGACCGGACGTTAGCCTGGCCATAAGTATGGCAGGCAGGTTCGAGAGTAATCCAGGAGTGGATCACTGGACGGCGGTCAAGAATATCCTGAAGTACCTGAAAAGGACTAAGGAGATGTTTCTCGTGTATGGAGGTGATGAAGAGCTCGCCGTAAAAGGTAACGTTGATGCAAGCTTTGACACAAATTCGGACGACTCTAAGTCGCAAACTGGATACGTATTTATTCTTAATGGGGGTGCGGTAAGCTGGTGCGGTTCCAAGCAAAGCGTCGTAGCTGATTCTACATGTGAAGCGGAGTACATGGCTGCCTCGGAGGCGGCTAAGGAGGGTGTCTGGATGAAGCAGTTCATGACGGATCTTGGAGTGGTGCCGAGCGCACTGAATCCAATAACCTTGTTCTGTGACAACACGGGTGCCATTGCCTTAGCAAAGGAACCACAGTTTCACAAGAAGACCAGACACATCAAACGACGCTTCAACCTCATCCGCGACTACGTCGAAGGGGAGGACGTAAATATATGCAAAGTGCACACGGATCTGAAGGTAGCAGACCTGCTGACTAAACCTCTTCCACGGGCAAAGCATGATCAACACCAGAACTATATGGGTGTTAGATTTATTACAATGTAATTCGCATGGTGATGTGAGGGCTAGATTATTGACTCTAGTGCAAGTGGGAGAGTTTTGGAATTATGCCCTAGAGGCAATGATAAATAAGTTATTATTATAGTTCCTGTATCAAGATAATCGTTTATTATCCATGCTATAATTGTATTGAATGAATACTTAGATACATGTGTGGATACATAGACAAAACACTGTCCCTAGCAAGCCTCTAGTTGGCTAGCCAGTTGATCAAGGATAGTCAGGGTCTTCTGACTATGTACAAGGTGTTATTGCTTGATAACTGGATCACATCATTGGGAGAATCATGTGATGGACTAGACCCAAACTAATAGACGTAGCATGTTGATCGTGTCATTTTGTTGCTAATGTTTTCTGCATGTCAAGTATTTATTCCTATGACCATGAGATCATATAACTCACTAACACCGGAGGAATACTTTGTGTGTATGAAACGTCACAACGTAACTGGGTGGCTATAAAGATGCTCTACAGGTATCTCCAAAGGTGTCCGTTGAGTTAGTATGGATCAAGACTAGGATTTCTCACTCCGTGTGACGAAGAGGTATCTCGGGGCCCACTCGGTAATACAACATCACACACAAGCCTTGCAAGCAATGTGACTTAGTGTAAGTTGGGGGATCTTGTATTACGGAACGAGTAAAGAGACTTGCCGGTAAACGAGATTGAAATAGGTATGCGGATATTGACGATCGAATCTCGGGCAAGTAACATACCGAAGGACAAAGGGAATGACATACGTGATTATATGAATCCTTGGCACTGAGGTTCAAACGATAAGATCTTCGTAGAATATGTAGGATCCAATATGGGCATCCAGGTGCCGCTATTGGATATTGACCGAGGAGTCCCTCGGGTCATGTCTACATAGTTCTCGAACCCGCAGGGTCTGCACACTTAAGGTTTGACATTGTTTTATGCGTATTTGAGTTATATGGTTGCTTGCCGAATGTTGTTCAGAGTCCCGGATGAGATCACGGACGTCACGAGGGTTTCCGGAATGGTCCGGAGACGAAGATTTATATATAGGATGACCTCATTTGATTACCGGAAGGTTTTCGGAATTACCGGGAATGTACCTGGAATGACGAATGGGTTCCGGATGTTCACTGGGGGGGGGGGCAGCCCACCCCGGGGAAGCCCATAGGCCTTAGGGGTGCCTCACCAGCCCTTAGTGGGCTGGTGGGCAAGCCCAGAGAGGCTCCTGCGTAGTGAGATAGAAAATCAAAGGAGAAAAAAGGGGAAGTGGGAAGGAAGGGAATGACTCCACCTTCCAATTCTAGTTGGACTAGGATTGGAGGAGGACTCCTCCTCCCCCCATCGGCCGAACCCCTTGGGGCTCCTTGAGCACGAAGGCAGGGCCCATCCCCTCCCCCTATATATACGGAGGTTTTAGGGCTGATTTGAGACAACTTTTCCACGGCAGCCCGACAACATACCTCCACGGTTTTTCCTCTAGATCGCGTTTCTGCGGAGCTCGGGCGGAGCCATGCTGAGATTAGATCACCACCAACCTCCGGAGTGCTGTCACACTGCCGGAGAACTCATCTAACTCTCTGTCTCTCTTGCTGGATCAAGAAGGCCGAGATCATCGTCGAGCTGTACGTGTGCTGAACGCGGAGGTGCCGTCCGTTCGGCACTAGATCGGAGCGGATCGTGGGACGGATCGCGGGACGGTTCATGGGACGGTTCGCGGGGCGGATCGAGGGACGTGAGGACGTTCCACTACATCAACCGCGTTTATTAACGCTTCTGCTATGCGATCTACAAGGGTACGTAGATCTGAAACCCCCCTCGTAGATGAATATCACCATGATAGGTTTTCGTGCGCGTAGGAAATTTTTTGTTTCCCATGCGACGTTCCCCAACAATATGATGTGGGCGGATGGTGGTGGCTTGAATGTTGATGCCGGTGTGGCGGCTGCGGATGGTGGTCGGCATGGCTGGCTCTCCGACGGGCACCATGTCTGTGGTGGTGGCTCTCCCTCTTGGTCGTGTGGGTGATGGGAGGGTAGCGATTGGTGGCTCATATGCTCTCACTGTCTCTTGGCAGTGGCGTCGCCCTGATCCGGATGTGGGATGCTGAAATCATTGCGCGTGCCCTAAAGACCTCTAGTGGCACGGGGAGTTGCCGAGTGAAATCTCCACGCTTTGTCACCAATGACGTTGACGATTGCGGGTGATGCTATCTTCCTTAAGACATCATCACGGTGCTCCTCTTCCTGCCAGAGTTTCAAGTGATGACTCTTATGCATTCTAGACTTGGTAGCGGCGATGCTTTGTGCTATTTTCCCTGGTGATGATGTGGAGCTTAGGCGTTTAGGGATTTGTGTGGCATTGTACTCGATTTACCCAATTCTTTTTTTCGGTAGCGTAGTCGTGTTCTACGTGATCCGGTTATATTGGGATCGGCAATGTATGAGGGCTACCTCACCATCTTGTATTGTTCGACTTTCTATTTGGTTCAGTGATAAATTTATATATAAGGCGAAAGCCTATTTCTATAGATATAACCAGGGAAACTCCCGTCGAAGTGCCATCAATACGCTCCCTCGCAACACCAGGGGATGTCGCGAATCATTGAGCGAGCAAGAACATGTGATGTTGTGACACACCCAACACAACATGGGCCGATGACTCTACAAATACGGCAACGCCCCTTCCTCCCATCATATCATCATTATCATTGCGCTGCAGCATCCACCGTCAGCAAGATCTATGGGTTGTAGCACCATGAACGTTACATTGCAAGTTTCGGTGTCAAATGAAATCCTACGGTCATAGCGCCGATTGCCGGTTGCAACACCATGAGTGGGAGTGAATTGTAGCATCATCTATCACTGACGAGATATGCGGGTTGTAGCACCACATGATTGCATTGTAGTATCATCACTGGCGAGATCATACAGTTGCAGTGCCAACCGCCTTGTTGTAGCACCACGAGCGCCTGTCGGGATGTTGCACTGGTGTGTTTGTGGCTATAGAGTAGAGAAGCTTACATCGGTAGCAGTGACCTCCTTGCAATAGTTGGTTGTCCCCTGTATCAATGTGCAACGAGTGACAACTCCTATAATGCTTATCACTGGTCATCTATAAGAGAGAAAAGGGGTTGGGATGGAGAGAAGGATAGAGGTAGGATATGAAGAGGGGAAGGAAAAAGAGTGGCTCTCGCATGATCACTAGATATAGGGGATAAAGCATGTGGGTGTGTGGGCCCCATGTGACACGAAGCACGTGAGGGACGCTCATGATTTCTTTCAGAAAGAAACTAACTAGATGGTTTAAAGTGTTTCCTTTTTTTCATTAACTAAAAATTTGCGCTCCTTTCTGGCATAGGTTTGTAACCACACTTTCATTGGATCAATTGCAACGCACATTGCAAACTGATAGTTCATTTGTATACGGGAATAATTAATGGCTTAGCAATGTTTTGCATATATAAGGAATAATTAGTCACTTATTGGCGACATTTTGCAGAAGGGGAAATGTCCATAAGCGATATATTCATACATGAATAGACTACATAAAGTATTAACTAATCTAAATGTTACGGGAAAAGTGAGTGTGGGATGAAGCAATATAGGACTTGCCGGCACGGGTTGCGGCCTTGGACTAGCGGGAGAAGGCCTTCACAATGCAGAAATGAGTGAGGTGTTTGCATGCCATGCCGTCTAGGTGCCACCGTTGGCGTTATAGGAGGTTCGCTAGCTGGGGTCCGTTCTGAGATGGCACGCTCACTCTCGACGTACATCACACATAATACTGCCATGAATGCTTCATACTCCCCCAACATTGCATTCTCGTTGAAGACTGGGCATGCAGTGTGGGCGGTGTGGAGGGCTTCCCAATATTCACCCGTAGTAAGAATGTGGTGTTAACATGGTGCTACTTGTGAGATGCGTTGGGTTTTCCCCCGAAGGGGAAGCTTGAAGAAATATAGTAGCTGATAAGTATTTCCCTTAGTGAGAACCAAGGTTGTCGAATCAATAGGAGAACCTCACAAATTCTCATTTTTACTAAGTACACTCACACAAGCAAACAGTTGCACACAACGCGGACAAGAGGGTTGTCAATTCCCTTGAACTTGTTACTTACAAGGATTAATTCTGATAGTGATAGATGTACAAAAAGGAAAGTAAAAACAAAGTAATAAAATTGTAGGTGTTTAGGTTTTTAGCAATTCGATTGGCTATAGTTTTCACTAGAGGATCCTCTCTCGAACACATAGCATATAGTTGGTAGACAAATTACAGTTGGGCAATTGATAGAAAAGCGTATAGTTGTGATGTTATTTATGACAATAATCATGTATATAGGCATCATGTCCATAAAAAAGTAGAGAGACTCCTGCCTACATCTAATACTATTACTCCACCAATCGACCGCTATGTAGCATGCATCTATGGTATTAAGTTCACAACAAACAAAGTAACGCTTTAGGAAAGATGACACGATGTAGACAAAGTAAACCCAATCAATATGAATAAACCCCATCATTTTATACTTAATGGAAACAATGTAAATATGTATCTTGTCCCCTTCTATCACTGGGATATAGAGCACCGCAAGATTTAACACATTACAACACACCACTCCTAGTGAAGATAAATCAATCTAGTTGGCCAAACCAACCGGATAGATCAGAGAGAAATACGAATCTATAAAAGTCATGCATAATAAAGTTCTGTTTTGACTCAATTGCTTTCAATGAATAATCTGATCATAAACCCACAATTCATCGGATCCCAACAAACACACCACAAAATAAGATTACATCGGATAGAACTTCAAGGAGATCAAGGAGACCATTGTATTGAAGATCAAAGAGAGAGAATAAGCCATCTAGATACTAACTATAGACCCATAGATATATGGTGAACTACTCATACATCATCATGGAGGAAGCAAGGATGATGAAGAAGGCCTCTGTGATTGATTCCCCCCGACATAATACCAAAAAGGCCTCCAGATGGGATTGCAGTGAAATATAGGTTTGTGGCGGTGGAAGAAGTATTTCAGGTGTATATGTGTTTGTTTTGGAGTAACTGTGAATATATATAAGTGGAATTGGGTTAGGAGGGTGACCGAGGGAGTCACGAGCATGCATGGAACCCCTACCGTTGAGGGCGTGCCATGCGGGATCATGGCTCTCTTGTAGCTTATGTGTCCACCTACCAAAGCTTATAGGGTCTATTTATGTCCAAAAATAACCCCCATAAAGTTTCATCGTGTTTAGACTTTGTTTGGTACTATTTCTATGAAAAGGTTACAAACTCGCAAAAAACATGAAGTTGCACTAGACGCTGAGCCTATAGTATAGTCCTAGAAAATGATACTAAAGAGCATATAATTGCATATAAAGCATAGACGTATCACGACCATGGAATGACAACCCTAGCGGCCGATTTCCAGGACTCTTCGAGCACGCGCTGGACAATAGGATCCTCACCACCCTCCTCTAGGAACTTGACACCCTCCATCTAGTCGGTAATTTCCCCATCATCGACATGGCCACTGAGTATTGGGTCCCCTCCTCCTTGATGGTGGCCGCCTCCCACTACTATCCCAACTCGTCCTATGTGAGAGTTTGGTGGAGCCACTTTGTGTGCCTCCTCCCAAAAGGACGGTGAGGCGGCTTGGCGTTAGTGGAGGAAAGGGTGCAGATGAATCTGGGAGTGCAGGAGCACATACATATAGAGGGTGATCGATGCCAGCTTTTATAGGTGAAGGTGGCACATGACAAGAAAGGGCTAGGACGGTGAGGAAACCTGGGTAGGAATGGGCGTGGGAGGAAGAAAATCTTTGCAAGAACGTGGGAAAAAAGATGTAAATGTAGTGAAAACCATTAATGGACATGTTTTTAGGTGATGCATGACTAGTATGGGCGGGTGCTGGACCAAATGGGAGAATGCACCACTGAAGGGATAGTAAGAAAGGGGTGAAACTTCACTTCCACACGCTCTATTGGATTTCAAGTGTGTTCCAAAACAACATATCCCAGCTGTGGGTGCTAAAATCGGCAGATCTTGGGTAGGGGGTTCCGAGCTGGTGATCTAGGAATGATGGTGAAAAGGAAAATAGGGGGCACTGTTTTACCTAGGTTCACGCCCGCTCGAATAGGTAAAACCCTACATCGTACTTAGATTGTATTTATTGGATGGAGTACAAAGTACAGGGGCGATCTACCTCGAGATAGTATGATTGCGTTCTAAACCCTAAGTATATGGTATTTATGCCTCTAAATACTAAAACCCTCGGTTTATATATGCATGGGGGTAACTAGGTTACATCCATGGTTGGTTTCCATCTAGGGATAAACTTGTCGGTTACTAAAGCACTCCTTAAGGTGCACACCAAGTCTTCGGAAGTTTCCATCTTGATGACACCGAGGGCTATAACTTTGGTAGTCCTTCCTTTAGTAGTCCACAGGTCATCTGCCTGTCCCATGGATGATATTGTTAGGGCATATTTCTCCCTAAGTGGTTTTGGTGATTGATGACAATGCGTGTGCGTACTAATCGTGTGCATTGAGCATTTCAGATAATCCATGTCTAGGCACAAGATGATCCGGTGCCCCTCGGAGTCTATCAAAGACGGTTGCTTTCTACGTTTCTTTCCGGTGGATTTGAGTCATATGAAAGCCGTACTATTAAGAGGGGGTCCACTTTGGAAAGGTTAGGGTGGAATCATCACGTACACATATGTTCTTTTGAACCACCCTTCCTTCGCTTCAATGGAGCTCCAGTTTGTTTCCCCTTGTGTGTGCAAAGTGAAAATATCAAGGTACTTGCTTTCAGTGGCCAGTGGTAGTACCGCAAGTGCCAGCGGCAGTACCACAGGTGCCATAGGTAGTACCGCTCTAAGAGCGGTAGTAGTTTTTTTACTACTGCTCTCTGGCGATAGTACTATCGGGTACTACCGGGTCGGACTTTTGCACAACCGTAGCCTCAACGGAGGTAGACATGGAAGTAATTTTTTACTTCCGTGGCAGTTGGATCTACCCTGTGATACGTCTCCGTCGTATCAACTTTTCCGAACTCTTTTGCCCTTGTTTTGGACTCTAATTTGCATGATTTGAATGGAACTAACCCGGACTGACGCTGTTTTTAGCAAAATTGCCATGGTGTTGTTTTTGTGAAGAAATGAAAGTTCTCGAAATGTCCTAAAAATTTACGGAGATTTTTTATGGAATAAAATAAAAATACCTACGCAAAGATCCACCTGAGGGGGCGTGCCAGTGGGCCACAAGCCCACAGGCCACGGCCACCCCCTATGGCCGCGCCATGCAGGCTTGTGGGGCCCACGTGGCACCCGCCCAATCTCAGCTCTATGTCTTCCGTTTCGCCTGGAAAAAAAATCAGAGAGAAGGTTTCATCGTGTTTTGCGATACGGAGGCGCCGCCACATCCTGTTCTTCATATGGACGGCAGATTTGGAGTCTGTTTCGGTCTCCGGAGAGGGGAAATTGTCGCCATCGTCATCAACAACCTTTCTCCATCGACAATTCCATGATGCTCTTCATCGTTCGTGAGTAATCTCATCGTAGGCTTGCTGGACGGTGATGAGTTGGATGAGATCTATCATGTAATCGAGTTAGTTCTTGGCGGGGATTGATCCCTAGTATCCACTATGTTCTAGATTGATGTTGCTACTACTTGGTTATGCTTAATGCTTGTCACTAGGGCCCGAGTGCCATGATGTCAGATCTGAACCTATTATGTTGTCACCACTATATGTGTGTTTTAGATCCTATCTTGCAAGTTGTAGTCACCTAGTATGTGTTATGACCCGACAACCCCGGAGTGACAATAGCCGGAACAACTCCCGGAGATGACCATAGTATGAGGAGTTCATGTATTCATGGCGTGTTAATGCGTTGGTCCGGTTCTTTATTAAAAGGAGAACCTTAATATCCCATAGTTTCCATTAGGACCCCGCTGCCACGGGAGGGATGGACAATAGATGTCATGCAAGTTCTTTTCCCTAAGCACGTATGACTACATAAGGAATACATGCCTACATTAGATCGACGAACGGGAGCTAGTCACATATATCTTCGTGTTATAGCTGTTACATGATGAATCACATTTGCCACACTCATCCATCACCGATCCTCTGCCTACGAGTCTTTTACTACCGGTTCTCGCTACGTTACTTTGCCTAGGCTTGTCCCTTGCTACCAAAGTGATTGGGCCACTTTGCTGCTGCTGTCACTACTGTTGTTACTTGTTACTTTGCTGCTGCTGCTACTACTGTTCCTTGCTACTCCGCTGTTACTTGTTGCAAGACTTTGTTGGCACCGTTGCCGTGAGGCTAGGTAAGCGGCACTAACATCCCATCAGCAAGGCTTTTTCTGACACCGTTGCTATCATACTACCTTGCTACTGATACTTTGCTTGCAGACACTAATATTTCAGCTGTTGTTGAATCTGACACATTCAACTGCTAATACTTGAGAATATTCTTTCGCTTTCCGTCTTGGCGAATCAAAAAATTTGGGTTGAATACTCTATCCTCGAAAACTGCTGCGATCCCATACGCTTGTGGGACATCACGCTGCAGTAGTACCGCAAGGGTGCGCAGTAGTACCGCATCGGTGGTTCTACCGCCCGTTGCCCCATGCAGTAGATCCTCTCTCTGCGACTATCGTCCGTATGGTAGTACCGCACACGACAGCAATAGTACCGCCCCTAGCAGCGGTAGTACCGCTTTGCTCAGGGTGAGAGTGGGGGTAACGGTTGGATTATTCCCCCCACTATATAAAGGGGTCTTCTTCCCCAAGAAGACTACCTCTTTCCTCCCCAAGCTCCATTGTTGCTCCAAAGCTCATTTTCTCCCGATCTCTCTCCCTAGCCAATCAGACTTGTTGATTCTCTAGGGATTGGTTGAGAAGTCCCTGATCTACACTTCCACCAAGAGATATTTGATTCCCCCACTAATCCCTTGCGGATCTTGTTACTCTTGGGTGTTTGAGCACCATAGACGGTTGAGGTCACCTCGGAGCCACATTCCATTGTGGTGAAGCTCCGTGGTCTTGTTGGGAGCCTCCAAGCTTTGTGTGGAGATAGAACCAACCTTGTTTGTAAAGGTTCGGTCACCGCCTCCAAGGGCACCACTAGTGGAATCACGACATCTCACATTGTGTGAGGGCTTGAGGAGAAACCGGTGGCCCTAGTGGCTTCTTGGGGTGCATTGTGCCTCCACACCACTCCAACGTAGACGTATTTCCCCTCAAAAGGAAGGAACTTTGGTAACACATTCTCGTCTCCACCGGTTCTACTTGTGGTTATCTCTTACCTTTACTTCGTGCTTACTATTGTTGTGTGGTATTCCTTGCTTGCACTAGTTGTTGTTATTGTTAGCATCATATAGGTTGCTCACCTAGTTGTTTATCTAGAGAACCTTTTGTTGCTAACCCTAATTTGTTAAGAAAAGCTAAAAATTGTTAGTTTCCTATTCACCCCCTCTAGTCAACCATATCGATCTTTTCAATTGGTATCAGAGCCATGTCTCTTTATTAAGGTTTTCACCATCCGAAGAGTATGGTTGACGACAGTGGGAGTGGGCATGAAGAGCCCGAGGCCGTGGAGTTGAGTTTGATCACACCTGACGACTTGAATGGGGCTATGTCCTCACTCAAGACGTCCATGACGATCAAAGTCAAGTCCATGCTTAAAGAATTACTTGAGGGGTTGAAGAATTCTCTCAAACCGTTGCTCGTGGCTAAACCCACCACATCGGAGTCGGAGGCCAATTCTGAAAAGGAAGCGGCTAGTGGTACTCGAACTTCTTCCCATCTTGACAAGAATGGGACATGAACCTTTACCTCGGTTCCTCCTCCCCCGGTCTATGGAGGACATGTCCCTACACCGCATATTAATTACCTTGGTCCTCCTCCTAAACTTGTTAAAGGTGATTTCACTAATTGGGTCTTTTGCATCAAGTCCCATTTGAATCACAGCTCAACAAATCTTTGGAGAATCATCGAACAAGGCTTCTAGCCACACGATACAAACGACTTCATTCCAAGAGAAGAGGCGGACAATCAATACAATCATTTCGCGTTGTCCATCCTTCAATCCAGAGTTCCTCCCGAAGATCTATATCACTTGCGCCCCTTCACTCATGCAAAGGATTGTTAGGAGCACATCATGGTGTTGTACAAGGGGAGCTCAAGCATTCAACAGTCCAACTTTGAAGTGGTACTTGATGAGGCCGATGAGTTTGTGATGCTAGAAGATGAGGATCCTCGTGATCTCTACAGAAGGGTGACTACTCTTGTCGTTCCTCTGCAAGATCATGGGAGCAAGGATACAGATGACACTTGGATCAAGCGCAAGTTTCTCAAGGCCATCATGCCATTCAACAAAGCCATGTCCTCCTTAATTCGTCAAAGGCCGGATTTCCACACCTTGACCTCAAGTGAAGTGTTGGATGAGTTCATTACCATGAATATCATGAACAATACCACCGACAATGCTCTTGCTCGTATCCGGACTAAGAAAGTCTCACCGAACCTTGCCTTGAGAGCCAAGGTCATTTCGGATGAAGAAGAGGAAGAGGAACAAGAGGGCTGGCCCGAAGACACAAAATATGCTTATCACGAGCATATGGCTCTTGCACCAAGGCAATTTTGGGGCAACAAGGGAAACTCAAGGCTTAACTTCTCCAAGAACAACTATAGTGGGTCCAAGAACAAGCAACGAGTGAGGACATGCTAGAATTGCAGCAATGTGAGGCACTTTGTGGTGGATTGTCCTTATGAGAAGAGGGAAGACAATAGGGGCAAGCTCATTCGCAAAGACAAGGCCAAATCTTTCCCAAGCAAGAACAACTTCACCAAGAAAACTCCTCCAAAGGGTTTGGTGGCCCATGAAGAGTACACCTCTGATGATGACGAGGATGATACAAGCCATGAGGGGATGGCAATGGCTACCGTGGCCATTGCCACCTCCTCCCCCAAGGTGTCCCTCTTCGGCGCCACCAATGAGAACCGCATCGCCAAGTGCCTCATGGCCAAAGGTATCAATAAGGTAATCCCCAACATCAAGAGCACTATCACTACTACTCCTTCATTGTTCGATTGTGTTGATGATAATGAAGTAGTGGAGCTTGATGAGAATGAGTTTGACAAATTCTTGTGTAAGATCAAAGGTGAATCCCAGAAGCACTTTGTTGCTCTTTTGGAATAACTTGGTGAGGCCAATGATCTCATTGAGTCTCATGAGGATACTATATCCAAGATGGAGGGACATAGTCGTGAATGCGTCGATGAGATTGCAGAACTATCTATTTCTCTAGAGGAAGAGCGTGGTCTTCTTTGGCTCTGGAGGAGTCACACAATGTTGATCATGCTAAATTGCAAAAAGATCTTGATCATGCTATTGTTCTTACCCGTGTGCTTCATCCTGAGAAAGTTGCACTTGGGGTTGGCCATGATAGACTCAAGGAAGAATTTGACACACATGACAAGGACCACAAGGTCTTGAAAGGTGTTCATTCCTCCCTTAAGGAGTCTCATGATCAACTCCAAGTATAAGTAACCAAGGAGATTTCGATTTGTCCTCCCTTCGTTCTAATTGATAATGCTTGTGCTAATAAACCTTGTTGTGAGCATGTGCATCTTGTGGAGGAGAATGCCAAGTTGAGAGAACAACTTGAGAAGGGCCTTGTGTCATGCATCCAAGGCGAGAAGAACCTAAATGACCTTTTGAGTAATCAAAAGGAAGTTGTAGGAAAGGAGGGACTTGGGTTTGCACCCAAGTCTAAGAAGAAAAAGAAGAATAAGACCAAGCAATCTCCTCCTCTAAAGGAGATTCTTGTCAAAGAGGGTGAGAGTACTCATAAGAAGATGAAGAACAAGGAAGGGGGTGGCAATGCCAAGAAGGGCAAAACCACCTCTACCAACAAAGCCGGCGACTTTAACCCCTCTTATGTTTTATGCCGTGCTAGTGATGGGCATGTTTATACAAATTTGTTGGTTCTTGTTATGAGTACATTGAATGGGCTATTTGGGTTCCTAAGAACCTTGTTTATAACATCAAAGGACCCATTCAAGAATGGGTACCTAAATCCAAGCATTGATCCCTTGTAGGAGTTCTGTTCTCGTGGGGTGTCATGGTTGCTCGACAGTGGAGCAAGGACTTGGTGGTGGATGTGCATCCAATTCCATCTATGCCCACCCATGTCCAATTTACTGATGCCTCAACATCGACGGTATTGGGACTTGGCAAGGTGGTCATATCTCAAGATTTATCTATAGAGAAGGTCATGCTTGTTGAGTCCCTTGCATACAATTTGCTTTCTATTCGTCAACTTGCAATTATGGGCTTTGCCACATTCTTTAATATTGATACCGTGGCCCTTTTGTGGAGCAAGACTCTTAAAGTAGCCTTTGTTGGACATGTCGCGAATGGTCTCTATATGGTGAAATTCTTAGAGAGACCCACTAAGATCGTGATTTGTCTAATGGCTAAAGTTGATGTGGGTCGACTTTGGCATCGCTCGCTAGCTCATGTCAATATGAGATATTTGCAAAGTCTCCTCAAAGGGGATCATGTTCGTAGACTAACAAATGTGAGTTTGGCCAAAGACCGTGCTTGCAGTGCTTGTATTGAAGGAAAGCTTCATGAAAAGGCTCACTATCCCACGACTATCATCTACTCTAAAAGGCCTTTGGAGCTCCTTCACATGGATATCTTTGGTCCTCCATCTTTTGATAGTCTTGGGGAAGAAAGTATTGCTTGGTAATTGTGGATGACTACTCAAGATACACTTGGGTGTACTTCTTCAAGAGGAAGAGTGAGACTCAACAAACCCTCATCGACTTTGCTAATGAAGCTCAACATAAACATGAAGCAAAGATATTGATGATTAGAAGTGACAACGGTACCAAGTTCAAGAACTACACCTTGGATGAGTTCCTTAGTGACGAGGGGATCAAGCACCAATATTTGGCACCCTATACCCCTAAAAAAATGGTGTGGCGGAGAGGAAGAACTGGACGTTGATGGAACCGACAAGAACCATGATGGCGGAGTTCAAATCTCCGTACAACTTTTGGGCCGAAGCCATTAACAGCATATGTCATGCATCCAATCGGCTCTACATCTGCAAAGGCTTGAACAAGAGTCCATATGGGATTCTTACCAGTAACAAGCACAACCTCAAGTACTTCCGGGTGTTTGGTTGTAAGTGTTCCATTCTCAAGAAAGGTGTTTGTTTGTCTAAATTCGAAACTAGAGCTCATGAGGGCATATTTGTTGGTTATGCTACAAAATCTCATGCTTACCGTGTCCTCAACAAGTCCACCGGACTCATTGAGGAGACGTGTAACGTAGAGCTTAATGAAAATAATGGCTCCCAAGTGGAGCAAAGTGGTCTTTGTGATGTAGGTGATGAAATTCCTCCTCAAGCCATAATAAGAATGGGGATTGGTCAAATACTCCCCATTGAGGAACCCATTGTGGCCGAAGGAGAAGGACAATGCTCTACTCAAGTGGAGCCGTCACCTTCGCTAGTCCCACGCGCTTCCGAAGAACAAAGTGAAGGCCCTCAAACCATTTAACAACAACAAGGACAAGACCAACGTCATGCACGCGGTGATGCACCAAATGATGTCCAAGATCATGCTCAAGACTCTAAGTTTGCTCAAGATCAATTGCAACCATAAGATCAAGGGCAGGCTAGAGAGCAAGCTCAAGATGGTTCGCAAGATAATCAAGATGATGATCCTCAATTACCTAGTGAGGAACTCATAGAGCGCAACGCTGTCAAAGTGGCTTCCAAGCTAGAGCGTCGACAATATATCTTGGAAAATGTGCTTGGAAGCTTCAATAAGGGGGTAACTACTTGTCAACAATTATCAAACTTTTGTGAGCATCACACGTTTGCTTCGTGTATTGAACCCTGAAAGGTACGTGAAGCGCTCGATGATGAGGATTGGCTTGAAGCCATGCATGATGAACTTAATAACTTCGAGCACAATCTAGTTTGGGAATTAGTGCCAAGGCAAACGGAGGAACATAATGTCATTGGAACCAAATGGATCTTCAAGAACAAGCAAGATGCAAATGGTGTTGTTGTTCGAAACAATGCAAGATTGGTGGCTCAAGGCTACTCCCAAGTCGAGGGTATCGGCTACGGTGAAACCTTTGCCCGTGTTGCTCGCCTTAAATCTATTCACATGCTGCTTGCATTAGCATTTCATCATGATTTCAAACTTCAACAAATGGATGTGAAGAGTGCATTTCTTAATGGTCCCTTAGGTGAGTTGGTATATGTCAGACAACCCTCGGGATTCGAGGATCCCAAGCTCCCCACTCATGTATACAAACTCAAGAAGGCGCTCTACGACCTTAAATAAGCCCCACGTGCGTGGTATGAGTACCTTACCGAGTTGTCGCAAGATCGTGGGTTTGAAATTGGGAAAATTGATCCCACCCTTTTTACCAAAAGGGTCAAAGGGGATTTGTTCATATGCCAACTATATGTTGATGATATTATTTTTGGTTCTCCTAACAAATCTTTCAATGAAGAGTTTGCTGCACTAACGACCGAGAAGTTTGAGATGTCTATGATGGGAGAGTTGAAATTCTTTCTTGGGTTCGAGGTCAAGCAAGGAAGTGAAGGAATGTTCATCAAACAAGCCAAGTACACTCAAGACATGCTCAAGAGGTTCGAGCTAGAGGACATCAAGCCGGTCAAGTTTCCCGTGCCAACCAAAGGCAAGCTTGGCAATGATCCCAATGGTAAAGCAGTGGATCAAAAGGTATAATGCTCCATGATTGGATCATTGCTTTATCTTCGTGCATCTAGACTAGATATCATGTTGAGTGTGGGAATTTGTGCACAGTTTCAATCCGCACCGAAGGAAATCTACTATGTGGTAGTCAAATGAATCTTTCGATATTTGGCTCATACCCCAATTTTTGGCTTATGGTACCCCAAAGGACTAAGCTTTAATCTTGTGGCTACTCTGACTCAGATTGGGCAGGAGACTGTGTCGGGAGGAAGTCAACTTCTAGAGTATGCCAATTCCTTGGTCACTCTTTGGTAAGTTGGTCTTCGAAGAAGCAAAATTGTGTGTCACTTTCTTCCACCGAAGCCGAGTATGTAGCTGCCGCAAGTTGTTGTGCTCAATTACTATGGATGAGGCAAATTTTAAAGGATTACTGTGTTACTTGTGACAAAGTGCCTCTTTTATGTGACAATGAAAGTGCTATCAAGATATCTCTAAATCCGTTGCAACATAGAAAGACCAAGCATATTGATATTCGTCATCATTTCATTCGAGATCATATAGAGCATGGAGATATTGAGGTCATCTACATCAACACTCAAGAGCAACTTGCGGATATTTTCACAAAGCCTCTAGATGAAGCAAGGTTTCGCGAGTTAAGGCATGAGCTAAATATCATTGATTCGAGCAATGTGGATTGAAACTAGGCACACCACACCACACTCATCATTATATCTCGCTCTAGGTGTAGGCATGGACATAGGGGGGGTGTTCTTCTCTTAATGAATTTTTCCTCCCCCAATTATGCATAGATTGATCGCGTCTTTCACATTAGCCATTGTGGATGGCACTTGTGCTTCAAAGTCATGCTTTGGTCATGAACCCAAGGATAATTCTTCGAGTTGTCATACCAATTGTCTCAAACATAGGTGGCTTCGGCTACCGCCCTCTCTTCATAAGAAGATTCGTTTCAGTGTTTGTTGGTCGTGTTTGATTTGCTTTGTTTGCCTTTTGCTTGGAGATGTGTTGTGTTTCTTATTTATTTAGTTCAAAGGTCAACCTCTTATTTCTTGGCTGAGAGGTACTACCATGGACAACCACGATACTACCATTGGAGAGGGCACGATACTACCGTGTCCAGTGCGACGGTATTTTCTTCTACCGCTGGACAAGCGGTACTACTGTAATGACCGCGGTACTACCGCACCATCGGGGCCACGGGGGGTTATAATCGGGCAGGGGGCAGTTCCTTCTCCCACCATACCCATTCATACCATCCTCTCGTGGCTCTCTCTCCTCTCAAGGAACGGTGCCGGAAGATCTCGCTGGATCTCCTTCTCCGGACACTCTCCTCTCATTCCATTTGGTGGGATCATCTCCCTCTTCTCCCTCGTGCCATGGAACCTGGTAGTGCCCCTAGTTCTCCTCTCTTTGCTTCACTTTTGTTGGATCTAGGTTTGGTGGCATATGGGTTAGGTTTCATTGATTTGTGGCGCAATCTTTGCATAAATGGATGGTTGGAGAGTGCTTGTGTGGTAGAAATGCTACTTAGTAGGATACAACGTGATAGTTTTGGTCTACGGTAGTACCGATTTGAAGATTGGAGTGTCAGATCTTGCAGTTTTCGCCCCGTGCTGTACTAACGCTCCTCCTGGAGCGGTACTACCGAAGTGGGCGCGGTAGTAAAAATTTACTACCTCCTGACCTATGGTACTACCGCACCCTGGAGCGGTACTACCGCGGCCAGCGCGGTAGTAAAATTTTACTAACGCTTGACGTGCAGTACTACAACTCGACATGAATTCCCATGTTTTGTCATACTAATTCTCATTTCTCTGGGGTTCTTTGGTTTGCTTTGGTCTTTGCCTTGATTTCTTTCGATGTTCTCTTGTGTTTGTGTTGTGTGTCATAGGTGGTGGCTCAAGTTCCAGCTCGAGGCGTCGAATCCTTCTTGGGGTACCGGTTCCAAGCGCCTTCGTAATCAAGAGGCACGTGAGGGATCCAAGTCTTCTACGCACAACTTCAAGAGGCCCGCAAACAAAAACATGGAGCACACTGTCAGTTGGGATGGTATGCCGCAAGCTGAGTTTCAGATTCGCTGGAAGCGCGACCCCTATGCCAATGATAGGGTTCATCTCAAGGGGTGTGAACTTTTTTGGTCCAAGTACCAGGCTCTTATCTATCAATATGTGATCAAGACAAAGAAGAACATCTATGTACCGGTTCAGTGGATTGAATTGGATGATATCAAGAAGGACCGATCATACTTTGGTGAGCCTCTGGACATGGTGGAGCAGCTGGGGATCGAGGAGATCATCTCATTTCGGTTTAACTTTGACCCTGAGATTGTGGCTCGGTTCTTTGTTACCATCTACTTCCACTATCATGCGAAGCGCACAATGACTTGGATGACCAATGGTGAGAGGTTGTCTGCTACGTGGAAGGAGTTCACGGATTTGTTGCACATTCGTGGTGAGGGGCTTGAGCACCCAGTTGGTTTGCGCCCGCATGCGAAGACAACTGCTGCACCCAAGGAAAAGCTACTTCCCTACTTTATTGAGAAGATGTCCTCAACTGGTGAACACTCTCATGTGTTGAACCCGTTTCTTGATGTCATGCACAAAATCTTCCGCATCACTCTCTTTCCTTGTGTTGGGAACAAGGATCAAGTGCATTCCTATCTGGTGGATATGCTTCTCATGTGTGAGAAAGGGTGGGCTCATGCTCCTGGACCGCTGGATGTGTCTCACGTCATGTGGAGTGAGCTTCAGACGGCTGTGTTTCACCGTAAGGTTCCCATCTATGGACCTTATTTGTTTTACTTGATCCGGGAGAGGTGATTGGTGACCTTTCCAGAAATGGTGTTTCATGCTCCGGGTTGGATCCGCCATGAGCCTATTAAGCTGCGTGAGAAGAACAAGTGGGCCAACACTACCACGACACCTGCTGCTGCCAACATGGATTTTGCTGAGGATGAGGCTGAGGATGAGGATGAGGGTAGTCCAGAGACACATGTGCCTTCCTTTGCTGAGCCATCTTGGGCCAATAAGCTCAAGGAGAGGATGAAGACCCTGTTTTGCATGCAGGATAAGGGGCAGTATATGACCCATGTTGCTCAGAAGGAGAGGCGTGAGCGCGACAAGCTGATTCTGAGGAAGCTCGACATGCACATCTCCAGTGGGTCTGAGAACCACATTACTCCTAAAGCTGCTTGGATGGAGAAGTAGAACCTTCAGTGAGATGAGTCTGATGAGCAGTCTGATGAGGATTCTGATGGCTGATATCTCCGCACTAGGAGCTACCACCTGTGTCTTAGGTGCCCTCCCTGCCTTTTTGGTGTCTGGATGCCAAAGGGGGAGAGAGTGTAGGATATGCAAGTTCTTTCATTTTCCGTGTCTCCTTGATCGTTGAACCTTCGTCGTTGCTTTGGTTGGTTTTATTTTGTGTGTGAGACCAGAAGACTTATTCAATCATATGGTGTGAGACATATGCTATCACACTTCTCTCATTATTATCTCATCATTGTCTAGTATGTTAGTAGCTTGTGAGTCTATTTATTATGCGCCATTATCTTCATGCTCACATGCTATGCCTTGCTTCCATGGGTAGTGTTTAATTAGTTTTTTGCAAGGAATGCATCGTCTATAAAACTTAGGGGGAGTTCTATTCCTAGGTTGTGTGCTTTGCAGTCCATGGAATTTCTCTAAGTATGCACACATCTAGGGGGAGCCTGTCTCTAGTTTATAGATGTTGGGTTTGGGTTTGTTAGTTTTATATCCTTTTGTGCAAATCATGTATTGTCATCAACCCACCAAAAAGATGGATATTGTTAGGGCATATTTATCCCTAGGTGGTTTTGGTGATTGATGACAATGCGTGTGCGGACTAACCATGTGCATTGATCATTTCAGATAATCCATTGTTGGGGAACGTTGCATGGGAAATAAAAAACATTCCTACGAAAACAAAAGACCTATCATGGTGATGATCATCTACGAGAGGGGAGATCGGATCAACATACCCTTTTGGATCGCTAAGCGGGAAGCGTTAAGAAACACGGTTGATGTAGTCGAACGTCTTGGCAATCCGAATCGCAAGCGTCCCACGAACTCCATCCCGATCTAGTACCGAACGGACGACACCTCCACGTTCAGCAGACGTATAGCTCGAGGACGATCTCTGCCTTCTTGATCCAGCAATAGAGATGAAGAGGTAGCTGAATTCTTCGACAGCACGATGGCGTGGCGGTGATGTGGTGGAGCTACTCCGACAGGGCTTCGCCGTGCCGTACCGAACTAGCTATGGGGTGTCATGAAGTGGTGGAGGGAGAGATGGCTGCACTATGGCTCGGGGTGCAAAAAGCCCCTCAAACCTCCACTATATATAGGTGGACCAAGAGGGAGGGTTGCCTTGCCTCCTACTCAAAGTAGGAGGGTTTGGCCGAACCAAAGGGGAGGGGTCCTCCTCCAATACGGTTTGGTGGAGGACTCCCTTTCCTTTTGTCCACCTCCTTCCTTTTTTTTCCTTTTCCTTTTATTTTTGCCTTCAGCCGAGATAGGTTATTGGGCTGGCCTCACCAGCCCACTAAGGGATGGTGCGCCACCCATGGGCCTATTAGGTCCTCTCCTGGGTGGGTGGCCCCTCCCGGTTAAACCCCGGAACCCATTCTTCACTCCCGGTACTTTACTGGTAATGCCTGAAATCTTTATGGAAGCCAAATGCAACATTCCTATGTATCAATCTTCATTTATGGACCATTCTGGAAAACCTCGCGACGTCCGGGATCTCATCCGAGACTCCAAACAACATTCGATTACCAACATCAATAATTCAACTATACCGAAACGTCACCAAACCTTAAGTTGCAGACCTTGCGGGTTCGAGAACTACGCAGACATAACCGAGACACCCTCCGGTCAATATCCAATAGCGGGACCTGGATGCCCATATTGGATCCTACATATTCTACGTAGATCTTATCGGTTGAACCTCTATGTCAATGATTCAGTTAATCTCGTATAATATTCCCTTTGTCCTTCGGTATGTTACTTGCCCGAGATTCGATCGTCGGTATCTCCATAACTATTTCAATCTCATTACTGCCAAGTCTCTTTACTCGTTCCATAATACAAAATCCTGTGGCTAAGTCTTTAGTCACATTGCTTGCAAGGCTTGTTTGTGATGTTGTATTACCGAGTGGGCCCCGAGATACCTCTTCGTATTGCAGACTGACAAATCGTAGTCTTGATCCATGCTAACTCAACGCACACCTGTAGAGCACCTTTATAGTCACCCAGTTATGTTGCGACGTTTGATACTGTCACGACCGGTTTCCAAATAAATTAATTAATTGGAAATCAGCCATATGTGTCCCAAGTCAAGAAAAATATTTCCCACTGAAAGACTCCTCTTGATATAGAAAACCAGTAGTACTTAATATTAAACATGTAGAGCAGAGGTTGCTCTACAATTTATTACAACATGCTCACGTCTCACACACACGGATATGTTACAGTGGAATAGGATAACTCTACTGCTCGTAATAAAAGGGGCACGTCACATCAGAGTAATGTGACATGACTAGTACTACTACGTGCCAAGCATCAGAGTGAGGCTTGGCGATTTATTCGCGGTGGCGGAAGCGGTGAAATAATGCAGCGACAGACTCCAGGATCGCAAGACTGACTGGTATTCCTCTAGACATCAGACTCGCTATCGAACTCTTCATACATGAGGTCTCCTTCTACCATATCTAGCCACATCAACAAGCAAGTGAGTACTTCGAAAAGTACTTGCAAACAGTTTGCACAAAAGATGAGATGCATGCAGTTGGTTATTTAATATGCATGGTTCAGATCATAAATTATAACAATGAATGTGATAGAATTAAATTAAGTTAGTGGATAAATTGGGCGGTAGTCCTCCCGAGATATCCTAACAGAAAGGTAAAAATGCACCGATCGGGTGTCTGGAGCGACGCTTTGAAAGGTTAACAAGGTTAGTAAACCACCGTTGGGCGTCTGAGCGACACCACATACAGGGCATAAAACAAATAGCAAGCCGCAGACGGGCGTCTTAGCGACACCACAATAAGGGCATATATATAATTAACAAGCCGCACGCGGGCATCTTAGCGACACCACAGAAAGGGCATATCAATAATTAACAAGCCGCAGTCGGGCATCTTAGAGACACCACTGAAAGGGCATATAAACAAATAACAGGCCATAGTCGGGCGTCTTGGCGACACCACAAAAAGGGCATATAAATAAATAACAGGCCACAGTTGGGAATCTTGGCGACACCACAGAAAGGGCATATAAATAAATAAGAAGTATCCGGGTGGTACAACCAACCTTCAGGATAATTCTTGAGCCAATAAATAATTTGATCGTGTTCCACATCGTCATTAGATTTCCACAACCATTATTAGTTCCACCACTTATACTCCAAGGATCGACTCTAAGACCGACACTTGACTCATCAAACAACGTCCTTAACCATGGACACAGCTACTCGAATAGTTTTACTCTGTAGAGGGTGTACTCTTTACCCATAGCTCACGTGTTCCGATAGTCAACAATACTAATCCCGCGTACGACATTTTAGAAGCAGACACTCAGAACCAGCACACACCCATTTTACCTCCGTGAAGTCCGGCCTCACCCGGACTACGCTGCCAAGGCAAAACCATAAGACAGGGAGGCTCCGACCTCGACTAGCATGGGATCAAAATTTATACCGCCCGCTAACGGAGAGTGCCCTCCCTTCCGGTCCCAGACCAGAAACACTCATGCCCCCTGACCGGATGACTGGATTTAGTCCAGTGTCATGGATACCTTCATCCCGGCCCCTCTACTTGGTGTGTGACTGATAATAGGTCTACAACTGACTATACCGAATCCATCATCCAGGAAACTGTGGTAGCATGATATAGAAGTAAGACATAGACAAGACTCGATCTAGGAAGATACTGGAGTTATCAAATTCTTACCAACACCATCGTGCCCTTGTCATGACCAGGACATAACCTATCACGTTCCGCATGACTAGGTTATCCACGACCTCTCATGACCATCACTTGCCTTTGTCATGTTTCATCATTATTTGTTATATATGCAACATGTATGAATAATGCAAATGTATGGATATTAAATAATTGTTAGTGAGCAAACAATCACATCAAAAGTTCAAAAATGCTTGCCTGGTTCCACGTAGTCGGGATCAAGCTTGGTGAAGTTAACGTCGGCGTTTCCTTCGTCGGAATCTACGTTATATAACATGTAACGTCTTAAGAGGTAATGCCTAGGTACTGGTCCCAAAATAAATCTAGGAAAATCTGAAAATAAACTAGGTATTATAAGGATTGTTTTGCAAAATGGTTCATTGAAAAATGTGTTGTAAATTAAAAGTTATGGGCAAAACAATTTCATGGACTATTATGTAATAAAAAGAAACCAGTCCACGGGCTAACTTGTGATAACTCAAAGTGCCCGAATCAGAATACATTTTCCTGAAATGAAAACGGTTTCTAGAAGAATACATTACCTTCGAAAATGTTTCACAGGAGAGAATAGACGCTGACAAGGGTGTCCCCGTGTCAGGTTTGAAGGCTCACCGGCGCCAGAGGCTTACGGTGGTCCACGACAGTGATAGGAAGGAGGAGGGGCTGGCTGAGGGTGCCGTTGCACTCACCGTCGACCCGCGCGTCTGAGAGATGAAGCTTTGGACCAGCAGGAGGCTTCACGTCGACGACAACTTCACTCCGGCGGACGGCAGCTCCGGTCAAGCTTCAATCCTTTCAACAGAGAAGCTGCCGCGTTTGATTCGATGAGGGGTTAGGAGGGGATGAGCACCAGGAAGCTTTTGAGACTCAAAGGGGTTCCTGCCGTAGCTCACATAGCTCGGATGTGGCCGGATTCCAAAGCGGATCGGGGCGGCCGGAGCTGGGGAGGAAGGCCCCTTCGAGGACTCTCTCTGTCTTGGGCAGTGCTTTCGGGTGGAGGAGGAGAGTGGGGAGGTGGGTGATGGACTCAAAAGCTCGGGGAGCGCTCAATTTATAGAGGCCGAGGGGAGGAGCTGCAGCATTAACTCCGGCGAGCAATTCCGGTGAAGCAGGGGGTCGGGCAAGCGATTAGGTGGTCCGACTCGTACCTAACCACCAAGGGAAATCCATTTTTGACTTGAAGCCAGTCGGTCATTGACGGAGATTGCGCGGCAATGACGAGGTGCTCGCTGTGCAGTGTGGCGACAATGCTCGCGTTCTGAGCAGCTCGGTGCGTGGCGACGGCTTTCGCGGCATGCACTAGCGATGGAGGACACACGGAGGCGGCAGGAGCATTGGGCGGTCCCAAGCAGCGCGGGCTGCAACAGAGGAGGTGCTATGGCCGTGGCAGTCGCAGCAGGGGCTGCTCTCAAAGCCTGGCCAGCTCGACCAACTCGCCACTGACGCTGTCATGCGTCCAAGGCTTTGCGCGACGCGTGGATAGTCTCGAGCACAAGATCAACCGGTTCAAGCATCAATTCTATGGAGATTGGCGAGGCTAGGCTCTGTTGCACTGAAACTGAACGCGCGTGCATTAAATTCAAAGAAGAAGAGTAACAGAAGTGCAGGTCAGGTGCTTCATCAAATGAAAATGGCACGATCACAAGCATTTTTGAGTTGAATTTTTTTGGGGAGGCCTCTTATTGGGTGCGGAGACAGTGTGCAAATTTTCAGAATTTTTGAAAGGGTTTAAGGCAGGTTTGAAATGAAAACAGGAATATGAGGTCAAACTTGAGTCAAACCAAATTTGAAAATTTCAAACTTGCGGACCCAAAGTTTTTGGTGAAGATGGTTGAGGATGCTAAGGTCTACTAACTGCAAGAGTTTAGGTTAAAAACCCCAAAGGAATCACTAGGTTCCTTTGTAAATTTACTAGGGCCGAATCTGATTACAAAATTTGTTTTTATTGAAAATAAAATATGAAAGGTGGTCCAACCTTCCTAAAGTTTTGGAAAACATATAGGAATGAAACCTTAGAGGTTGGAGAGGGGCAAAAATATTTAAAATAGGATGTGGAAAAGTAAACCTTTTTAAAATAAATAATAGAGGTCCATGGAATAAATTCCAAAGTTTGCAAGATAAAGAATATTCTTTCAAACCAATTCATTTTGAGAAGAGGCTAAAAGAATACCCTTTTTAAGCTAAGCAAGTTGAGAAATGAAAGCTCCAAAGGTTTTCTCAATGAGATTGTCAAAGAGCTTCAAAGTTTTTGTCAAGCCAAAATTAAAAAATCCAAGGAAATCAAGGAAATCCAAAACTAAAAATCTTGGGTGTTACAACACCTACCTCCTTAAGAAAAATCTCGTCCCCGAGATTTCAGCCAGTCCTCAAGAAGTTGCAGTTGCTCTTTCTGCAGGTAATCCTCTCATTGCCAAGTGGCCTCATCCTATGAATGGTTGCTCCACTATACCCTGAATAGTTTGGTGACCTTATGTTGTGTTCTCCTTTCTGATTCCTGTGATATCTTCACGGGGTGTTCCTGATAGGATAGGTCTGGTTGCACTTCTATGCTATCACGAGCTACCTGTTGTTCGGGTTCCTCACACACTTCCTCAGCTGAGAAATGTGGAACACGTCGTGCACGTCTGATAGTTCTGCGGGTAGGTCCAGTAGGTAGGCAACTTTGCCTCTTCGAGCAATTATGCGGAATGGTTCGATGAAACGGGGTGCAAGCTTGCCCTTGACCTTGAACCTTTGTAGCCCTCTGACGGGCGATACCTTTAGATATACGTAGTCATTGGGGTTGAAGCCGACGTCACGGTGTTTCTGGTCGTAATAACTTTTCTGACGGCTTTGGGCTGTCTTGAGTTTGTCTCTTATGAGTCTTACCTTATCCTCTGCCTCTTGAAGTAGTTGCGGCCTGAAGATACGGCTATCTCCGGTTTCTGACCAATTTAGAGAGGTACGAGATCTTCTTCCATTTAAGGTCTCAAAAGGTGACATTTGTAAGCTTCCCTGATAACTATTGTGGTAAGAGAATTCGGCGTAAGGTAAACTGTCTTCCCAACTGTTTCCATATGTGAGCGCACAATCCCTGAGCATGTCTACGAGAATCTGATATACACGCTTGGTCTGTCCCCTAGTTTGAGGGCGATATGCTGTGCTGAACACTAACTGAGTTCCCAAAGCTTGTTGTAAATAATCCCAAAACTTTGATGTAAATTGGGTGCCTCTATAGGATACAATAGTTTTGGATATACCATGCAAGCACACAATACGAGCGAGGTATAATCTGGCTAGCTTCTGAGTGGAGTACGTAGTCTTTACTGGAATGAAGTGAGCCACATTTGTGAGTCAATCTGTAATAACCCATATAGCATCATGCCCGTTTCGTGATCGGGGTAGTCCGACAATGAAGTCCATGCCTACCTCATCCCATTTCCACTCGGGTACCTTCATAGGTTGCAACAGTCCTGTTGGCTTCTGGTGTTCCGCCTTGATTCTTTGGCATGAATCATAGCGGGCAATGAAAGAGGCAATATCTCTTTTCATTCCGTGCCACCAATATTTTCTCTGGAGATCTTTGAACATTTTTGTACCTCCTAGGTGGATAGAGTATGGCACATTGTGAGCTTCTTCCAAAATTTGAGCCTTGAGGTCTTCTTGGTCTGGTACACATAGTCGATCTCTGTACCATAGGATCCCTTGCTTACAATTAGTAAATTCGGGGGCCTTCCCAAGGTTCACCTTTTTCTTTATGCCTTCTATGCCGGGGTGTCCTTTCTAAGCCTCCTTGATGTTCCCGTCCAGAATGGGTTGTACTTCAAGTTGTGCCACTGTGCCCTCTGGAACGAGAAGCAGGTTTAGCAGAGCGAACTCTTTCGCAATCTCAGGTCTCATCTTTGGTACGGGGCCCTTGCCTAAGGTGGGGTTCTAGCTAAGAGCATCTGCTACTATGTTATCCTTACCAGGATGGTAATGAACGCCCACATCATAATTTTTAATTAACTTCGACCAACGCCGTTGTCGTAGGTTGAGGTCTGGCTGCGTGAAAATACATTTGAGACTCTTATGATCCGTATATATTTCGCAACGATTTCCCAGTAGAAAGTGTCTCCATTCCTTGAGAGCGTGAATCACGACGGCCAACTCCAAATCGTGAGTGGGGTAGTTTTCTTCGTGTCACGTAGTTGTCGTGATGCGTAGGCCACGACCTTCCCTTCCTGCATAAGAATGCATCCGAGGCCTTTCCTGAAGGCATCACAGTATATCTCAAAATTTTCGTTTAAGTCTGGCACAATCAACACTGGGCTATGGTCAATCTCTTCTTCACCTCTTGGAAACTATTCTCACAAGCTTCGGTCCATTATAACTTATTTTACTTTTTGAGCAACTAGGTCATGGGCTTGGCAATAGTGGGAAAATTCTCAATAAACCTCTGGTAATATCCCGCTAATCCGAGGAAACTTCGGATGTCTGTCACTTTGGCTGGTTGCGACCATTCACTTACAACCTTGACCTTCTTAGGATCCACAACTATGCCTTCTTGGATCAATACATGTCCCAAAAATCCAACTTGCTTCAGCCAAAACTCACATTTGCTGAACTTGGCGTATAATTGATGTTTACACAGCTCTTCCAACACAATTCTTAGGTGTTCCGCATGTTCTTCGGGGTTCTTGGAGTAGACAAGTATGTCGTCGATGAAGACTACGAAAAACTTATCCATGTACTTCATGAATACCTTATTCATTAAATGCACGAAGTAAGCTGGTGCGTTGGTTAGTCCAAAAGGCATCACCGTAAACTCATACAATCCGTATCGTGATGTAAATGTTGTCTTTGGAATGTCTTCTGTATGTATCTTAAGCTGATGATACCCTGACCACAAATCGATCTTTGAAAATACCTTTGCTTGTGCTAACTGATCAAACAAATCATTTATTCGGGGCAGTGGATATTTTTTCTTGATGGTGGCCATGTTGAGGGCTCGATAATAGATGCAAAGCCTTAGTGTTCCATCTCTCTTTTTGGCAAATAGTAATGGTGATCCCCAAGGTGAAGATCTTCGTCTGATGTATCCTTTGTCCAACAGTTCCTTAATTTGCTTGTTCAATTCGACTAACTCGATAGGTGACATGCGGTACGGCTTTTTGTATATTGGGGTTGTCCCGGTGCAAGTTCAATGACAAATTCTATTTCCCGGTCTGGTGGCATGCGTGGTAGTTCGTGAGGGAATACATCCGGGAATTGACATACCACTGGTACGTCCTTCAGCTCACTAACTTCCATCTGATTTAGTCTTGCTCGGCTTGATTTCTCTTTCCTTAAGGCAGCAACTTTTACTATTTTACCCTGATGGTGAGTGAGTGTGACCGTTCTGTTGAAGCAGTCAATAAATCCTTTTTTGGTATTTAGCCAGTCCATACCTAGCATAATATCCACATTATTGCTCTCAATCACAATGACATTTGCCCAAAATGTCAAGCCTTCGATCTCAATAGTAACGTCCTTGCAGTATTTTTGTGTAATCTGTTGTACTCCTCGGGACTTGATGGTCATCGAATTTTCCAAGGGGAGGGTTGAAAAATTGTGTTTGGATATAAATTTTACCGAAATGAACGAATGGGAAGCTTCAGAATCAAACAAAACTATGACAGGAATTTTGTTGACACGAAACTTACCAAGCACTATTTCAGGTGCGTTCATAGCATCTTCCTTGGCGACAAGATTTACGTGACCCTTCCTGTGATTGTTGTTTGGGTTGAAGTTGTTGCGCTTGGGTGCTGAGTTAAAGTTGGTAGGGTTGGTCTTAGTTGTACCATTTCCGGCCTTTGGGCGTTGCCGGGCGTAGTGCCCTGCTTCTCCACACGCAAAACATGTGATACTGGGGCGGTTAGTGAAATCCTTGTTCCTTGCATAAGAGTGGTGGTTGAATTTAGTTGTTGATGTCAGAGTGCGAAGAGTTTGATTCCTTGTGTCCTCAGTCTTGTGCTTTAAGTTGCGTGCTGGTGTCGCATAGTTACGACGACGTTTATGAATGTCATCCAAGCTACGACATTCGGCTTCTAGCATGTTGGCCTCGTCCACAAGTGTCTTGAAGTCTAGAAATGTATGAACAACCAGCTGTCATTTTAATGCCGGAGCAAGTCCATCCAAGAACTTCTCCATTCTTTTCTCCTCTGTCTTATAATCTTCACTTGCATAAGGGGACAATTGATTATACTGGTCCAGATATTCCATTACAGTGGAACTTCTTTGCTTAAGGTCTTCAAATTCCTTCTTCTTGATTTTCATGACGCTGCTTGGAATATGTGCGCCACGAAAACTTTCCTTGAACTCAGCCCACGTGATGCTGCTCTCGTGTGGATGCACGCGGAGGATATTCTCCAACCACGAGGCTGCAGCTCCAGTCAGATAGTGGGGTGCATAGAGTACTTTATCACAGTCAGAACATTGCGCAATAGTAAGCTTCCTCTCAATGTCACGTAACCAATCGTCTGCTTCCATTGGTTTTATCAGTGTGCAAAAAAGTTGCCGGACGTGTGATGTCAGCTGTGCTTCCCTCGCAACAGCGCCAAGAATAGTCGTGTCGACGACACAAGGAATCCTTCTGCTGCGGCTACGCCTTAAGGGACTTCCTAGGCAAATATGCAAAGGATTTCCCCCGAGGCTTTGGAGCCTTGCGTTGGTGTTCCCTCGAAGCGGAAAGGGTGATGTAGCACAGCGGTGGTAAGTATTTCCCTCAGTTTGAGAACCAAGGTATCAATCCAGTGGAGGAGTATCACAAGATCCAACACAAACAAAAAAAGCTTGCTCCCAACGCTATGAAGGGGTTGTCAATCCCTTTATAGATTGTTTGCAAAGTGAGAACTGAAAGCAACAAAGTAACAAAGCAAAGTAAAAGCGGAGGTGTGAACGATGGATGTGAATAGACCCGGGGGCCGTAGTGTTTACTAGTGGCTTCTCTCATGAAAGCAAGTAGACGGTGGGTGAACAAATTACTGTCGAGCAATTGATAGAACCGCGCAAAGTCGTGAGGATATCTATGGCAATGATTATATCTATAGGCATCACGTCCAAAACATGTAGACCGATACTTTCTGCATCTACTACTATTACTCCACACATCGACCACTATCCAGCATGCATCTAGTGTATTAAGTCCAAAAGAACAGAGTAACGCCTTAAGCAAGATGACATGATGTAGATGGACAATCTCATATCAACGACAGGTCCCATCTTGTTACCCTTGATGGCAACTACTTAATGTGTGCCTTGCTGCCCCTACTGTCACTGGGAAAGGTCACCACATGGTAGAACCCAAAACCAAGCACTTCTCCCATTGCAAGAATCATAGATCTAGTTGGCCAAACAAAACCCAAGACTCGGAGAGACTTACAAGGATATCAAATCATGCATATAAGAAATCAACAAAGACTCAAATACATATCATAGATAATCTGATCACAAATCCACAATTCATCGGATCTCGACAAACACACCGCCAAAGAAGATTACATCGGATAGATCTGCATGAAGATCATGGAGAACTTTGTATTGAAGATCCAAGAGAGAGAAGAAGCCATCTAGCTACTAACTACGGACCCGTAGGTCTGAAGTGAACTACTCACGAGTCATTGGAGTGGCGATGATGATGATGAAGAAGTCCCCCAACTCCAAAGTCCCTTCCGGCAGGGCGTCGAGAAGGGTCTCCAGATGAGATCTCGCGGAAACGGAAGCTTGCGGCGGCGGAAAAGTATTTTCGAGGCTCCCCTGATTTTTTGTTGTATTTTAGGGAATATATAGGCCAAAGATCTAGGTCAGGGGGCAGCCAGGGAGGCCACAAGCCCTGCCACCGCCGCCTCCCCAGGTGGCGGAGTGGGGGCTTGTGGGCTCCCAGGAGCCCTCCTGGCTTGGTCCACAGGCTCCCTGATCTTCTTCCGTTCGGGAAAAATCATTTCGGGGATTTTATTCCGTTTGGACTCCGTTCCAAAACCAGATTTGAAAAGAGCCAAAAACACAGAAAAAATAGGAACTGGCACTTGGCACTGAATCAATAAGTTAGTCCCAAAAAAGATATAAATGATACATAAAACATCCCAAGATGACAAGATAACATCGTGAAACCATCAAAAATTATAGATACGTTTGAGACGTATCAAGCATCTCCAAGCTTAACTCCTGCTCGTCCTCGAGTAGGGAAGTGATAAAGAATGAATTTTTGATGCATTCATGCTACCTAGAATAGATGTCCTTTGTAACTCCTCTTATGTGACTTGAATGTTCAGATCCATTAGATTCAAAACAATAGTTTTCACACCTTTACTTTCTCAAACCTTTTCAACTCTCATGCAATACATGAGCGTGAGCCATGGTTATAGCACTATAGATGGTGTGGAGTATGGTGGGTGTTGCAAGACAAAAAGGAGAAGATAGTCACATTAACTAGGCATATCAATGAGTTGTGGAGATGCTCATCAATAGATATCAATGTGAATGAGTATTAATTGCCATACAAATGATGCACTAGAGCTAAGAGTATGTGAAAGCTCTTAAAGAAAACTAGTGGGTGTGCATTCAACTTGCTTTCTCACGAACACCTAAGGCAATTTTGAGGAAGCCTATCATTGGAATATACAAGCCAAGTTATATAATGAAAATTTCCCACTAGCTATATGGTGGTGACAAACGAGAGACTCTCAATCATGAAGATCATGGTGCTTAATATGCACAAGTGTGGAAAAAGTGGTAACATTGTCCCTTCTCTCTTTTTCTATCATTTTTTTGGTGGGCTCTTTGGCCTCTTTTTTTGGTGGGCTTCTTTGGTATCTTTTATTTCCTCACATGGGAAAATGCTCCATTAATAATGATCATCACACTTTCAACTCAAAACTTAGAGCAACCATGACTCTATATGGAATGCCTTCGGTAGTGTACCGTGGCAATGATCTAGCATGGCATAGACATCAATGGAAACATCATGCTAGCTATCTTACGATCATGCAATGGCAATGTAGATGTGGTGGCACATGTCATGGTGGTAGTTGCATGGCAATATATCTCGGAATGACTTTGAAAAAGCCATAGTAGGTAGGTATGGTGGCTGTTTTGAGGGAGGCTAATGGTGGGTTTTGTGCACCGGCGAAAGTTGCACGACACTAAGAAGATTGTGATGGTGGCAACTGAAAGTGCATCTAAACCATGGACTCAACATTAGTCATGAAGAACTCATATATTGTTGCAAAATTTTTATTAGTAATCGAAGCAAAGCATTCAACGCATACTCCTAGGGGAAAGGTTGGTAGGTATAAACCATCGCGCGATCCCGACCGCCACGCAAAGGATGACAATCAATATACTAATCATGCTCAGATTTTATCACATAGCGGTTCACCATACGTGCATGCTACGGGAATCACTAACTTCAACACAAGTATTTCTAGATCCACAACACCTTACTAGCATGACTTCAATATTACCATAACCACAAATAAAAACTAATTGAGATGAATCAAACTTTGCTAACTATTCAATGCACATGAAGGTGGAAGTTTTCGCATCCCTTTGGATAACTACCCCTTTTGAGACTACTTTCAAAGCATAGATCAACTACCAAGCCACACACCGCTGTGCTCTGAAAGATATAAGTGAAGCACGTAGAGCAAAAGTATCTAGCTCAAAAGATATAAGTGAAGCACATGTGAGATGAATTGTCTACGAAAGGATATAAGTGAAGCTCGACAAAATCACGGTGAGTGCATGTCTCTCTCTCTAGGTGTGCAACAAGGATGATTGTGACAAAACAAAATAAAAGACTCCTACGATACAAGACGCTCCAAGCAAAAACACATAACATGTGGTGAATAAAAATATAGGCCCAAGTAACGTTACCGATGGATTGAAGACGACAGAGGGGATGCCTTCCCGGGGCTTCCCCAAGCTTAGGCTTTTACGGCATCCATGGATCTCTTGGGGTGCCTTGGGCATCCCCAAGCTTGAGCTCTTGCCACTCTTTATCTTTTTGTCCATAAGAACTTCACCCAAAACTTGAAAAGTTCACAACACGAAACTTAAACAGAAACTCATGATAACATTAGTATGAGAAAGCAAACCACCACTTCCTTAGGTACTGTAGGAAACTTAAATTCTACTTATGCTGATGTTGGGTTACTGTATTTTCAATCTTCCATGGCTAATACCCCCCGATATTATCCATAGTTTCATCAAAATAAGCAACCAACACAACAAGAACAAAATTTGTTAACAGCAGACCAGTCTGTAGCAATCTGTATATTTCGTATACCTCTGGTAAATTATGCAAAATTACGACAGTCTAAAGAATTTGCATGGCAATCAGAAGAAAAAATAATCAACTCAAAAGCTCTTACACAAAAAAAACGAAAATTATTTTCGTGAGCAGAAAGTTTCTGTCCTTTCCAGCATGACCAAACGATCATCCCCAAGACTAATCATAACGGTTTTGCTTGACACAAACGCAAAAAGAAACACAAAAAACACAATCATAACAGAATTATGAAAGTGTGAAAACACAAAGCAGAAAGAAAAAGGATAGATTCGTCGGGTTGTCTCCCAACAAGAGCTTTTTTTTAACGCCCTTAGCTAGGCGAAAGGTGATGAAATCACGTATAGTCATCTTTGGCGCTCAAACCATAAGTAGCCCTCATCATAGATTCATAAGGAAATCTTATTTTTTTTCTAGGAAAGTGCTCCATGCCCTTCTTCAAAGGAAATTGAAATCTAATATTCCCTTCCTTCATATCGCTGATAGCACCAATAGTCCTTAGGAAAGGTCAACCAAGAACAATGGGACATGAAGGATTGCAATCTATGTCAATTACAGGGAAATCCACGGGTACATAGTTCTTATTTGCAACAATAAGAACATCATCGATCCTTCCCATGGGCTTCTTGACAGTAGAATCCGCAAGATGCAAATTAAGAGAACACTCTTCAATCTCATGAAAACCAAGAATATCACATAAAGACTTTGGAATCGCGGAAACACTAGCACCCAAATCACACAAAGCATTGCACTCATAGTTTTTGATCTTGATTTTGATAGTAGGTTCCCAGTCGTCATGAAGTTTTCTAGGTATAGAGACTTCTAGGTCGAGCTTCTCTTCAAGAGATTTCATCATAGCATCTATGATATGCGCGGTAAAGCCTTTGCTTTGGCTATAAGCATCTGGTGAGTTTGCAATGGATTGCATCAAAGAAATGCATTCAAACAAGGAGCAATTATCATAATTGAATTCCTTGAAATCCAAAGTGGGAGTTTCATTCCTACCCAAATTTTTGACTTCTTCTACTCCACTCTCCACACCTTTATCATCAAGATAGGTGGACTCTAAATCATTGGGGCGTTTTTCAACCAAAGTGGATTCATATCCACCCCCTCCATAAATAGGTTTGACACGCGAAAACAAAGATTCAAGAGGAGACACACCAAGCTCTTTAAGATCTTCGTGATTTGCATCACAAATTTCAGGTTTAGCTGCCATCTTATTGACTAAGGTAGCCTGCTTGTCAGAAATTTGGCCCACCAATTTTTCAAGGTGAGCGAGCTGAGAATTAAGTGCAAGGAAATCATTGGCCATATCATCAACCTCTTTATTCAAACAGACCAAAAAGGAATTTTGCTCTTGTAATTCCCTATGGAAGCAACTATTTTGGTCAAACTGAGAAGACATGAAACCTTTGACATTAGTTTCAATCTCCTCCAATTTTCTGAAGTAGTTTGGTTTGGCCATGAGGAAAGGTCTCTCACGAACAAACCTAAGAGCGGGCGGGCGAAAGGGAATGGCAAAAAGGAAAAAAGCAAAAGAAAACGGCAAAAGAGAAAGGCAAATGAAAACGGCAAATGTGAAGTGGGGGAGAGGAAAACGAGAGGCAACTGGCAACAAAAGTAAATGCAAGAGATGAGTTCGTGAGACCTACTTGGATAGATCTTGATCTCTCCTCCCCGGCAACGGCGCCAGAAATACTTCTGATGTCAGTTGTGCTTCCCTGGCAACGACGCCAAGAATAGTCGTGTCGATGGCACCAGGAGTCCTTCTGCTGCGGCTACGCCTTAAGGGACTTCCTAGGCAAATATGCAAAGGATTTCCCCTGTGGCCTTGGAGCCTTGCGTTGGTGTTCCCTCGAAGCGGAAAGGGTGATGTAGCACAGCGGTGGTAAGTATTTCCCTCAGTTTGAGAACCAAGGTATCAATCCAGTGGAGGAGTAT
Organism: Hordeum vulgare subsp. vulgare; assembly: GCF_904849725.1. Lineage (NCBI taxonomy): Eukaryota > Viridiplantae > Streptophyta > Magnoliopsida > Poales > Poaceae > Hordeum > Hordeum vulgare. The sequence goes on along the minus strand of NC_058519.1, from coordinate 410,261,707 downwards.
CACAAGATCCTGCACAAACACAAAAAAGCTTCCTCCCAACGCTATGAAGGGGTTGTCAATCCCTTTATAGATTGTTTGCCAAGTGAGAACTAAAATCAACAAAGTGACAAAGCAAAGTAAAAGCGGAGGTGTAAACGATGGATGTGAATAAACCCGGGGGCCGTAGTGTTTACTAGTGGCTTCTCTCATGAAAGAAAGTAGACGGTGGGTGAACAAATTACTGTCGAGCAATTGATAGAACCACGCAAAGTCGTGATGATATCTATGGCAATGATTATATCTATAGGCATGATGTCCAAAACAAGTAGACCGATAGTTTCTGCATCTACTACTATTACTCCACACGTCGACCGCTATCCAGCATGCATCTAGTGTATTAAGTCCAAAAGAACAGAGTAACGCCTTAAGAAATATGACATGATGTAGATGGACAATCTCATATCAACGACAGAGCCCATCTTGTTACCCTTGATGGCAACTACTTAATGTGTGCCTTGCTGCCCCTACTGTCACTGGGAAAGGTCACCACATGGTAGAACCCAAAACCAAGCACTTCTCCCATTGCAAGAATCATAGATCTAGTTGGCCAAATAAAACCCAAGACTCGGAGAGACTTACAAGGATATCAAATCATGCATATAAGAAATCAGCAAAGACTCAAATATATATCATAGATAATCTGATCACAAATCCACAATTCATCGGATCTCGACAAACACACCGCCAAAGAAGATTACATCGGATAGATCTCCATGAAGATCATGGAGAACTTTGTATTGAACATCCAAGAGAGAGAAGAAGCCATCTAGCTACTAACTACGGACCCGTAGGTCTGAAGTGAACTACTCACGAGTCATTGGAGGGGTGATGATGATGATGAAGAAGCCCTCCAACTCCAAAGTCCCCTCCGGCAGGGCACCAGGAAGGGTCTCTAGATGAGATCTCGCGGAAACGGAAGCCTGCGGCGGCAGAAAAGTATTTTCGAGGCTCCCCTGATTTTTTGTTGTATTTTAGGGAATATATAGGGCAAAGATCTAGGTCAGGGGGCGGACAGGGAGGCAACAAGCCCTGCCACCGCCGCCTCCCCCTGGTGGTGGAGTGGGGGCTTGTGGGAAAAAAAATCTACCGTTCGGGAAAAATCATTTCGGGGATTTTATTCCGTTTGGACTCTGTTTCAAAATCAGATCTAAAAAGAGCCAAAAACACAGAAAAAACAAGAACTGGCACTGAATCAATAAGTTAGTCCCAAAAAAGATATAAAGGGTACACAAAACATCCAAAGATGACAAGATAACAACGTGAAACCATCAAAAATTATAGATACGTTTGAGACGTATCATCGTGTCTTTTCTAAATCAGCCAATCCGGAGTGTTGTGGGTGTGGTCCACGCTGATTCCCCATATTCATAAGTTGATTCATCATCTTGTGATGCTGTTGCTGGCTTTGCTCGTACAAACAACATACCTCTGAAAATGCTGGGTTGCTCTCTTGACGGCTTGACTCACCCTGAGTGAAATCATTTCCTGTCTCAGCAGATTGATTTTCTCCCTGCATCCTGGGCATGGAGCGTGTCTAGGGATAGCTCATTTTCTCAAAGCTGGGTTAATGTCGCAAAAAGCAAATGAGAAATTTGAATTCATGTGAGAATAAAATTTTAACAAAATATACATGGAAACACTGCGAAAAGTCTTTTCATAAAATAACCGTCGCGTTCGGAGAAGGACTCTGATACATCTTACATCGCACATAATTATACGTACCACTCAGGTCGTACTCTCGTAGGCCTGACTTGTTATTTAAGCTAGTGCACTTCTCCAGGTCCTAGATGATGCAACATGACTACTTCCTTTCGGTCTAGGAGCACTTCATCATACATATCATACAAGCGCACTGGCGATCTGCCGCACCTTCTCTAAGTGGAGTCGAAAGGGACCTGTATTGACTGACCCAGGGAAAGTCCTAGATGAGGAGCTGGAGATTCCACTTCCTCCAGCACTGGCTCAAGGCAGATTGCACGAGATGTCGAAGCACGAACTGGACTATCAGGCATAGCAGCTGTAATGGGGGCAGGAGCGATGACTTGATTGAACTCCTCAATTGTAGACAGCTGGCGGCGAAGCTGAGCTGGCGGAGTGCATGAGGCAGAAGAAGATGAGCATGACCGAGGTGGTGCGGGACGAAGGAGATCCATATTGTGGTGAGGACGAGTAAGGTGCTCCATGCGAGCAGCCACCAGGTCATCCACTAAGCCATCAAAGGCTGACTCCAGGGCTGTGACGTACTGCACGAGCATCCCAAGAGCATCATCTTCCTCTCCTCTGTGGCAGGCAAATGCATAGTGACTGGTGTACGACACGTGACAAGCCAGGTAGTGATAAGGACGAGTCTTCATTGCTCGGAGGGTGTCCCGGAGACGGGCAATCGCCTCCCTGGCTGCCATCTGAATAGCCTGCCTCTCCGTAGGCATGGCTCTCCCAACAAACGGAAGACGACGGATCTCTGGTCGTCCACCAATAAAATGCACCAACACCCGATGCATAGTCACAGAGTCGCTGATCTTGTCGCGGTAAAACATGTACTCGGTACGAGTCATCGGTCCAATTGCAATCCTAATGATGACGGAAAGAAATCGTGAAAATCCTGTCGGCTCGTTGGCGAACACCTTTGATGGGCAACCACTGTCAACCATCTACACAAGAAACAAAATTTTCATATAGTCAAAACATAAATGTATGTGGACTAACAGAAAGTATCTACAACATGCAAAAAAAACAACCAATACAGTTAGCGATCATGCCTATGGTTTCCTACAGTCATCCTGGCTCTGATACCAAGGTTGTCACGACCGGTTTCCAAATAAATTAATTAATTGGAAATCAGCCATGTGCGTCCCGAGTAAAGAAAAATATTTCCCACTGAAAGACTCCTCTTGATATAGAAAACTAGTAGTACTTAATATTAAACAGGTAGAGCAGAGGTTGCTCTACAATTTATTACAACATGCTCACGTCTCACACAGACGGATATGTTACAGTGGAATAGGATAACTCTACTTCTCGTAATAACAGGGACACGTCACATCAGAGTAATGTGACATGACTAGTACTACTACGTGCCAAGCACCAGAGTGAGGCTTGACGATTTATTCGCGGTGGCGGAAGCAGTGAAATAATGTAGCGACAGACTCCATGATCGCAAGACTGACTCGTATTCCTCTAGACATCAGACTCGCTATCGAACTCTTCATCCATGAGGTCTCCTTCATCCATATCTGGCCACATCAACAAGCCAGTGAGTACTTCGAAAAGTACTCGCAAATAGTTTGCACAAAAGATGAGATGCATGCAATTGGTTATTTAATATGCATGGTTTCGATGATAAATTATAACAATGAATGTGCTAGAATTAAATTAAGTTAATGGATAAATCAGGCGGTATTTCTTCTGAGATATCCTAATAGAAAGGTAAAAATGCACCAACCGGGTATCTGGAGCGACGCCTCGAAAGGTTAACAAGGTTAGCAAACCATCGTAGGGCGTCTGAGCGACACCACATACATTGCATAAAACAAATAGCAAGCCACAGACGGGCATCTTAGCGACACCACCATAAGGGCATATAAATAATTAACAAGCCACAGTCGGGCATCTTAGCGACACCACAGAAAGGGCATATAAATAATTAACAGGCCGCTCTAGGGCATCTTAGGTACACCACTGAAAGGGCATATAAATAAATAACAGGCCACAGTGAGGCATCTTGGCGACACCACAGAAAGGGCATATAAATAAATAAATAACAGGCCACAGTTGGGCGTCTTGGCGACACCATAGAAAGGGCATATAAATAAATAAGAAGTATCCGGGTGGTACAACCAACCTTTAGGATAATTCTTGAGCCAATAAATAATATGATTGTGTTCCACATCATCATTAGATTTCGACAACCATTATTAGTTCCACCAATTATAATCCAAGGATCGACTCCAAGACCGACACTTGACTCATCAAACAACGTCCTTAACCGTGGACACCGCTACTCCAATAGTTTTACTCTACAGAGGGTGTACTCTTTACCCATAGCTCACGGGTTCCGATAGTCAACAAGACTAATCCCGCGTACGACATTTTAGAAGCAGACACTCAGAACGCGCACACACCCATTTTACCTCTGCGAAGCCCGGCCTCACACGGACTACACTGCCAAGGCAAAACCATAAGACGGGGAGGCTCCAACCTCGACTAGCATGGGACCAAAACTTATACCGCGCACTAACAGGGAGTGCGCTCCCTTCCGGTCCCACACCGGAAACACCCATGCCCCCTGTCCGGATGACTGTATTTAGTCCAGGGCCATGGATACCTTCATCCCGGCCCCTCTACTTGGTGTGTGACTCATAATAGGTGTACAACTGACTATACCGAATCCATTATCCAGGAAACTATATGGTAGCACGATATAGAAGTAAGACACGGACAAGTCTTGATCTAGGTCAATACTGGAGTTATCAAATGCTTACCAACACCATCATGCCCTTGTCATGACCAGACCATAACCTATCACGTTCCGCGTGACTAGGTTATCCACGACCTCTCATAACCATCACTTGCCATTGTCATGTTTCATCATTGTTTATTATATATGCAACATGTATGAATAATGCAAATGGATGGATATTAAATACTTGTTAGTGATCAAACAATCACATCAAAAGTTCAAACATGCTTGCCTGGTTCCCGTAGTCGGGATCAAGCTCGGTGAAGTTAACGTCGGTGTTTCCTTCGTCGGAATCTATGTTATATAACATGTAACGTCGTAAGAGGTAAGGCCTAGCTACTGGTTCCAGAATAAATCTAGAAAAATCTGAAAATAAACTAGGCATTATAAGGATTGTTTTGCAAAAAGAATCATTGAAAAAGGTGTTGTAAATTAAAAGTTATGGGCAAAACAATTTCAGGGAGTGTTCTGAATAAAAAGCAACTAGTCCAGGGGCTAGCTTGTGATAACTCAAAGCACCCGAATCAGAATACATTTTCCTGAAATGAAACGGTTTCTGGAAGAATACGTTTCCTTCAAAACGTTTCAGAGGAGAGAAGAGACGCTGACAAGGGGGTCCCCGTGTCAGGTTCGAAGGCTCACGGTGGTCGCCGACGGCGATAGGAAGGAGGAGGGGCTGGCTGAGGGTGCTGTTACACTCACCGTTAACCCACCCGTTTGAGAGATGAAGCTTTGGACCAGCAGGAGGCTTAACGTGACGACAACTTGATCCGGGAGACGCAGCTCCGGTCAAGCTTCGATCCTTTCAACACATAAGCTCATGCGTTTTATTCGATGAGGGGTTTGGAGGGGATGAGCACCAGGAAGCTTTTCAGACTCAAAGGGGTTCCTGCCGCAGCTCACCTAGCTTGGATGTGGCCAGATTCCGAAGCGGATCGGGGTGGCCAAAGCTGGGGAAGAAGGCCCCTTCGAGGACCCTCTCTGGCTTGGGCAGTGCTTCGGGGTGGAGGATGAGAGTGGAGAGGTGGGTGATGGCCTCAGATACTCGGGGGAGTGCTCAATTTATAGAGGTCGAGGGGAGGAGATGTGGCATTAACTCCGGCGAGCAATTTCAGTGAAGCAGGGGGTCGGCCAGGCGATTAGGTGGTCCGGCTCGTACCTAACCACCAAGGGAAGTCCATTTTTTTTACCTAAAGCCTGTCTGTCATTGACAGAGATTGCGCGGCGATGATGAGGTGCTCGCTGTGCACTGCGGCGACAATGTACGCATTCTGAGTAGCTCGGTGTGTGGCGACGGCTTTCGCAGCGTGTACTAGCGATGAAGGACAGGCAGAGGCGGCAGGAGCGTTGGGTGGTGCCGGGCGGCGCGGGGCTGTAGCAGAGGAGGTGCTGTTGTTGGAATTATGCCCTAGAGGCAATAATAAATATAGTTATTATTATAATTCCTGTATCAAGATAATCATTTATTATCCATGCTATAATTGTATTGAATGAAGACTTATATACATGTGTGGATACATAGACAAAACACTGTCCCTAGCAAGCCTCTAGTTGGCTAGCCAGTTGATCAAAAATAGTCAGGGTCTTCTAATTATGAACAAGGTGTTGTTGCTTGATAACTGGATCACGTCATTAGGAGAATCACGTGATGGACTAGACCCAAAATAATAGACGTAGCATATTGATCGTGTTATTTTGTTGCTACTGTTTTCTACGTGTCAAGTATTTGTTCCTATGACCATGAGATCACATAACTCACTGACACCGGAGGAATGCTTTGTGTGTATCAAACGTCGCAACGTAACTGGGTGACTATAAAGATGCTCTACAGGTATCTCCGAAGGTGTTCGTTGAGTTAGTATGGATCGAGACTGGGATTTGTCACTCCGTGTGACGGAAAGGTATGTCGGGGCCCACTCGGTAATACAACATCACACACAAGCCTTGCAAGCAATGTGACTTAGTGTAACTTGCGGGATCTTGTATTACGGAACGAGTAAAGAGACTTGCCGGTAAATGAGATTGAAATAGGTATGCGGATACTGACGATCGAATCTCGGGCAAGTAACATACCGAAAGACAAAGGGAATGACATACGAGATTATATGAATCCTTGGCACTGAGGTTCAAACGATAAGATCTTCGTAGAATATGTAGGATCGAGCATGGGCATCCAGGTCCCGCTATTGGATATTGACCGAGGTGTCTCTCGGGTCATGTCTACATAGTTCTCGAACCCGCAGGGTCTGCACACTTAAGGTTCGACGTTGTTTTATGCGTATTTGAGTTATATGGTTGGTTACCGAATGTTGTTCGGAGTCCCGGATGAGATCACGGACGTCACGAGGGTTTCCGGAATGGTCCGGAAACGAAGATTGATATATAGGATGACCTCATTTGATTACCGGAAGGTTTTCGGAGTTACCGGGAATGTACCAGGAATGACGAATGGGTTCCGGGTGTTCACCGGGGGGGGGGGGGCAACCCACCCTGGGGAAGCCCATAGGCCTTGGGGTGTCGCACCAGCCCTTAGTGGGCTGGTGGGACAGCCCATAGGCCTTGGGGTGTCGCACCAGCCCTTAGTGGGCTGGTGGGACAGCCCAAGAAGGCCCTATGCGCGATAGGAAGAAAATCAAAGAGAAAAGAAAAAAAAAGAGGAGGTGGGAGAAGGGGGAAGGACTCCTCCTTCCAAACCTAGTTGGGCTCGGTTTGGAAGGGGAGGGTTGCCCCCCTTGGCTCGGCCAAACCCCTTGGGGGTCCTTGGACCCCAAGGCAAGGCTCCCCCTCTTCCCCCTATATATACGGAGGTTTAGGGCTGATTTGAGACAACTTTGCCACGGCAGCCCGACCACATATCTCCACGGTTTTACCTCTAGATCGCGTTTCTATGGAGCTCGTGCGGAGCCCTGCTGAGATAAGATCATCACCAACCTCCGGAGTGCCGTCACGCTGCCGGAGAACTCATCTACCTCTCCGTCTCTCTTGCTGGATCAAGAAGGCCGAGATCATCGTCGAGCTGTACGTGTGCTGAACGCGGAGGTGCCGTCCGTTCGGCACTAGATCGTGGGACTGATCGCGGGACGGTTCGCGGGGCGGATCGAGGGACGTGAGGACGTTCCACTACATCAACCGCGTTCACTAACGCTTCTGCCGTGCGGTCTACAAGGGTACGTAGATCGAATATCCCCTCTCGTAGATGGACATCACCATGATAGGTTTTCGTGCGCGTAGGAAATTTTTTGTTTCCCATGTGACGTTCCCCAACAGCTGTGGCCGTGGCAGCCGCAGTAGGGGCTGTTGCCGAAGCCTGGCCAGCTCGGCCAGCTCACCACCAACGCTGGCATGCGTCCAATGCTTTGCGCGGCGTGTGGATAGGCTCGAGCACATGATCAAACGGTTGAAGCGTCGATTCTGTGGAGATTGGCGAGGCTGGGCTCTGCTGCAGTGAAACTGAACATGTGTGCATTAAATTCACAGAAGAACAATAACAGAAGTGCAGGTCAGGTGCTTGATGAAATGAAACTCGCATGAGCACAAGGAATTTTGAGCTGAAATTTTTTAGGGAGGCCTCTCATTGGGTGCAGAGATAGTGTGAAAATTTTCAGAATTTTTGAAAGAGTTTAAGGAAGGTTTGAAATGAAAATAGGAATCTGAGGTCAAACTTGAGTCAAACCAAATTTGAAAATTTCAAACTTGCGGACCCAAACTTTTTGGTGAAGATGGTTAAGGATGCTAAGGTCTACTAACTGCAAGAGTTTGGGATAAAAACTCCAAAGGTATCACTAGGTTCCTTTGTAAATTTACTAGGGCCAAATATGGTTACATAATTTGTTTTTATTAAAAATAAAATATGAAATGTGGTCCAACCTTCCTAAAGTTTTGGAAAACATATAGGAATGAAACTTTAGAGGTTGGACAGGTGCAAAAAGATTTAAAACAGGATGGGGAAAAAGTAAACCTTTTGAAAAGAAATAATAGAGGTCCATCGAATAAATTCCAAAGTTTGCAATAGAAAGAATATTCTTTCAAACCAATTCATTTCGAGAAGAGGCTAAAAGAATACCCTTTTTAAACTAAGCAAGTTGTGAAATGAAAGCTCCAAAGGTTTTCTCGATGAGATTGTCAAAGAGCTTCAAAGTTTTGTCAAGCCAAAATTTAAAAATCCAAGGGAATCAAGGAAATCCAAAATTAAAAATCTTGGGTGTTACATATACACACAAGGCATTTCTCCGGTGTTAGTGAGTTATATGATCTCATGGTCGTAGGAATGTATACTAGACATGTAGAAAACAATAACAACAAAATGACACGATCACATGCTAGGTTTATAGTTTAGGTCTTGTCTATCACATCGTTCCACTAATGATGTGATCCTGTTATCAACTGACAACACTTGTGAATGGCTAGGAAACCTTAACCATCTTTGATCAACGAGCTAGTCAACTAGAGGCTCACTAGGGACATTGTTTTGTCTATAGATCCACACATGAATTTGTGTTTACATTTAATATAATTATAACATGGATAATAAATGATAATCTTGAAACAAGAAATATAGAATAACTATTTTATTATTGCCTCTAGGGCATATTTCCAACAGTCTCCCACTTGCACGAGAGTCAGTAATATAGCTTCACATCTCTATGTGATTTACAATGTAATGAATCTAACACCCATACAACTCTGGTGTTAATCATGGTTTGCTCGTGGAATAGGTTTAGTCAGCAGATCTGCAACATTCAGATCTGTGTGCACTTTGCAAATATTTATGTCCTCCTCCTTGATGGAATCGCGGATGACATTAAAGCGTCGCTTTATGTGTGTGGTCCTCTTGTGAAACCTTGGTTCCTTGGCTAGAGCAATGGCACCAGTGTTGTCACGGAACATATTTATTAGATCCAGTGCACTTGTCACGACTCCACGATCTGTCAAGAACTGTTTCATCCAGACACCCTCCTTAGCCTCCTCCGAGGCATCTATATACTCGGCTTCGCATGTAGAATCAGCTACGACACTTTGCTTGGAACTGCACCAGCTTACCGCACCCCATTAAGAATAAATACGTATCCGGCTTGTGACTTAGAGTCATCTGGATCAGTGTCGAAGCTTGCATCGATGTAACCTTTTATGATGAGCTCTTCTTCACCTCCATAAACGAGAAACATTTCCTTAGTCCTTTTCAGGTACTTCAGAATATTCTTGACCGCTGTCTAGTGCTCCACTCGTGTATTACTTGGAAAGCTGCCTGCCATACTTATGGCAAGGCTGACATCCGGTCTTGTGTACAAAATTGCATACATGATAGACCCCATGGTTGAAGCATATGGGACGACACTCATTGTCTTCTGTAGTTACTAGGCATCGAGTCTTACTCAACTTTATACCTTGTAACACAGGCAAGAACCCCTTCTTGGATGGTTCCATTTTTAACTTCTTCAAAATCTTATCAAGGTATGTGCTTTGTGAAAGTCCTATCAGGCACCTTGATTTATCTCTATAGATCTTAATGCCCAATATGTAAGCAGCTTCTCATAGGTCCTTCATTGAAAAACTTTTATTCAAGTAATCCTTTACGCTTTCCAAAAGTTCTACATTGTTTCCAATCAGCAATATCTCATCCACATATAATATTAGAAAAGCTATAGAGCTCCCACTCACTTTCTTGTAAATACAAGCTTCTCCAATAACTTGTATAAACCCGAACGCCTTGATCACCTCATCAAAGCGCTGATTCCAACTCCGAGATGCTTGCACCATTCCGTAAATGGATCGCTGGAGTTTGCATACTTTGTCAGCATTCCATGGATCCAAAAAACCTTCCGATTGCATCATATACAACTCTTCCATTCCATAAGAAACCCGTTAAGGAACGCCATTTTGACATCCATCTGCCAAATTTCATACTTGGAAAATGCGGCTATTGCTAACATGATTCTGACGGACTTAAGCATCGCCACGGGTGAGAAAGTCTCTTCGTAGTCAACTCCTTGAACTTGTGAAAAACCCTTTGCCACAAGTCGAACTTTATAGACGGTCACATTACCGTCCGCGTCTGTCTTCTTCTTAAAGATCCTTTTGTTCTGAATGGCCTTTCGGCCTTCAGGTAATACTTCCAAAGTCCATACTTTGTTTTCATACATTGATCCTATCTCGGACTTCATAGCCTCTAACCATTTGTTGGAATCCGGGCCCGCCATTGCTTCTCCATAGCTCGCAGATTTATTGTTGTCTAACAACATGATTGATAAGACAAGATTACCGTACCACTCAGGAGTAGTGCGTGCCCTTGTCGACCTACGAGGTCCGATAGCAACTCGATCTGAAGTTTCATGATCATCATCATTAGCTTCCTCTTCAACTGGTGTAGCCTCAATAGAAACTTCTTTCTGTCCTGCGCCACCATCTTGTTGAAGAAAAGGTTCTACAACCTCATCAAGTTCTATATTCCTCCCACTCAATGCTTTTGAGAGAAGCTCTTTCTCAAGAAAAGCTCCATTCTTAGCGGCAAACACTTTGCCATCGGATTTGAGATAAAAGGTATACCCAACTATATCTTTTGGGTAACCTATGAAGACACACTTTTCCGCTTTGGGTTCTAGCTTTTCAGGCTCAAGATTTTTTACATAAGCATCACATCCCCAAACTTTAAGAAACAACAACTTTGGCTTCTTGCCATACCACAGTTCATATGGTGTCGTCTCAACGGATTTTGATCATGCCCTGCTTAAAGTGAATGCAGCTGTCTCCAATGCATAGCCCAAAACAATAACGACAAATTGGTAAGAGACACCACATAATGCACCATATCTAATAAACTACGATTACGGCGTTCGAACACCCCATTGCATTGTGGTGTTCCAGGCGGTGTCAACTATGAAACAATTCCACATTGTCTTAAGTGAGCACCAAACTCGTAACTCAGATACTCACCTCCTCGACCAGATCGTATGAATTTGATATTCTTGTTACGATGTTTCTCAAATTCACTCTGAAATTGCTTGAACTTTTCAAACGTTTCAGACTTGTGCTTCATCAAGTAAATATAACCATATCTACTTTAATCATCAATGAAGGTGATAAAATAACGATATCCAGCGTGCGCCTCTATGCTCATATGTACACACACATCAGTATGTATGATCTCTAGCAAGTCACTTGCACGCTCCGTTGTTCCAGAGAACGGAGTCTTAGTCATCTTTCCCATGAGTCATGGTTCACATGTGTCAAGTGATTCAAAATCAAGTGACTCCAAAAGTCCATCAACACGAAGTTTCTTCATGCGTTTTATAGCAATATGACCTAAGCGACAGTGCCACAAGAAAGTGGTGCTATCACTACTAACTCTACATCTTTTGGTCTCAGTGTTATGGACAGGAGTGTCATCACTATCGACATTCAACATGAACAAACCCCTCACATTGGGTGAATGACCATAAAATATGTTACTCATATAAATAGAACAACCATTATTCTGACTTAAATGAGTATCTGTCTCGCAATAAACAAGATCCAGAAATAATGTTAATGCTCAACACAGGAAATAAATAACAATTATTTAAGTTCATCACTAATCCCAATGGTAACTGAAGTGAGATCGTGCAGACGGCGATCGTATCAACCTTGGAACCATTTCCCACGCGCATCGTCACTTCATCCTCTCCAGCCTTCATTTATTCCGCTCTTCCTGTTTCAAGTTGCAAATGTGAGCAACACAACCGGTATCAAATACCGAGGCAATACTACGAGAGGTGGTGAGGTACACATCAATAACATGTATATCAAATATACCTTGTTCGGCGTTGGCCGCCTTCTTATCGGCCAGATACTTGGGGCAGTTTCGCTTCCAGTGACCAGTCCCCTTGCAATAATAACACTCAGTTTCCGGCTTGGGTCTAGCCTTGGGTTTCTTCATTAGAGGGGCAACATCTTTGCCACTCTTCTTAGAGTTACCCTTCTTGCCCTTGCCATTTTTCTTGAAACTACTGTTTTATTGACCATCAACATTTGATGTTCTTTCTGGATTTCTGACTCAGCGACTTTCAGCATCGCAAACGACTCGGCAAGTGACTTATTCATCCCTTGCTTGTTATAGTTCAACACAAAGCTCTTATAGCTAGGTGGCAGTGACTGAAGAACTCTATCAGTTATAGCCTCTTGCGGGAGAGCAATCCCCATCTCAGCTAGATGGTTAGATTACCCAGACATTTTGAGTATGTGTTCACTGACACACGTGTTCTCCTCCATTTTGCAAGCATAGAACTTATCGGAGGTTTCATACCTCTCAATCCAGGCATTCTTCTCAAAGATAAACTTCAACTCGTGGAACATCTCATATGCTCCATGATGTTCAAAACATCTTTGAAGTCCCGGTTCTAAGCCATACAAAACTGCACATTGAACTAATGAGTAGTCATCCTTATGCGACTTCCAAGCGTTCAAAACATCTTGGGCCATTGTATCGGGTGGTGCATCACCTAGCACTGCATCAAGGACATATTGCTTTTGGGCAGCCGTGAGGATAAGCCTCAGATTACGAGCCCAGTCAACAAAGTTGCTTCCATGATCTTTGAGCTTAGCTTTCTCTAGGAACGTATTAAAATTCAGGGTTGCTACCGCGCGAGCTATTGATCTAAAACATAAAATTTTGCAAAGATTACTTAGACCATGTTCATGATAATTGAGTTTAGCTAATAATATTACTAATAAACTCCCACTCAAATTGACAGCCCTCTAGTCATTCGAGTGTCGCATGATCCAAATTCACCAACTCAAGTCTGATCATCACGTTAGTTGAGTATAGTTTCAATGGTGAACATCTCCATGTTGATTGTATCAACTATATAATTCATGCTCAACCTTTCGTTCTCTTGTGTTTTGAGGCCATGTCTGTACATGCTAGGCTCGTCAAGTTGAACCCAAGTGTTCCGCGTGTGCAACTGTTATGCACCCGTTGTATGTGAACGTTGAGTCCATCACGCCCGATCATCATGTGGTGTCTCGAAACGACGAACTGTCGCAACAGTGCACAGTAGGGGAGAACACAATTTTATCTTGAAATTTTAGTGAGAGATCACCCTATAATGGTACTGTCGTTCTAAAAAATAAGGTGCATAAAAGGATTAACATCACATGCAAATCATAAGTGACATGAAATGGCCATGAACTTGTGCTTCTTGATCTCCATCACCAAAGCACCGGCATGATCTCCATCATCACCGGTGCCACACCATGATCTCCATCATCGTGCTGCCATCGAGGTTGTCGCGCTAACTATGATCTTACTACTAAAGCTGGTACTAGCCATAAAGCAAAGCATCACCCTATGGCTCCTGTCGGTTGCCTAAGCATCGACGTGCAAGTCGGTAATTAACTATTACAACATGATCATCTCATATATCCAATATATCATATCATGTCTTTGGCCATATCACATCACATGCACACCCTGCAAAAACAAGTTAGACGTCCTCTAATTTGTTGTTGCAAATTTTACGTGGCTGGTATGGGTATCTAGTATGATCGCATCTTACTTACGCAAAGCCACAATGGTGATATGCAAATTGTTATTTAACCTTCTCCAGGGACCACATCGGTCAAATCCTATTCAATTAAAGTTGAAGAAACAGACACCTGCGAGTCATCTTTATGCAACAAGTTGCATGTTGGTCGATGAAACCGGTCTCTCGTAGGCGTACGCGTAATGTTGGTCCGGGCTGCTTTAATTCAACAATACCGCTGAATCAAGAAAAGACTAAGGAGGGTAGCAAATTGAACATCAACGCCCACACACTCTTTTGTGTTCTACTCGAGATATCATCTACGCATGAACCTAGCTCATGATACCACTGTTGGGGAACGTTGCATGGGAAATAAAAAAATTCCTACGGAAACAAAAGACCTATCATGGCGATGATCATCTACGACAGGGGAGATCGGATCAACATACCCTTTTGGATCGCTAAGCGGGAAGCGTTAAGAAACGCGGTTGATGTAGTCGAACGTCTTGGCAATCCGAATCGCAAGCGTCCCACGAACTCCGTCCCGATCTAGTACCGAACGGACGACACCTCCGCGTTCAGCACATGTACAACTCAATGACGATCTCTGCCTTCTTGATCCAGCAAAAGAGCAAAAGAGGTAGCTGAATTCTCTGGCAACACGACGGCGTGGCGGTGATGGTGGTGGAGCTACTCCTGCAGGGTTTCACCGTGCCGTACCGAACTAGCTATGGGGTGTCACGAACCATGGCATGGGATGCACAGAAGCCTCTCAAACCTCCACTATATATAGTTGGAAAAAGAGGGAGGGTTGCCTTGCCTCCTACTCAAAGTAGGAGGGTTCGGCCGAACCAAAGGGGAGGAATCCTCCTCCAATACGGTTTGGTGGAAGAGTCCCTTTCCTTTTGTCCACCTCCTTCCTTTTTTTCCTTTTCCTTCTATTTTCGCCTTGAGCCGAAATAGGTTATTGGGCTGACCTCACCAGCCCACTAAGGGCTGGTGCGCCACCCATGGGCCTATTAGGTGCTCTCCCAGGTGGGTGGCCCCTCCACGTAAAAACCCCGAACCCGTTCGTCACTCCCGACACTTTACTGGTAATGCTCAAAATCTTTTCGAAAGCCAAATGCAACATTCTAATATATCAATATTTGTTTTCGGACCATTCTGGAAACCCTCGTGACATCCGAGATCTCACCCGGGACTCCAAACAACATTCAGTTACCAACATCAATAATTCAACTATACCGAAATGTAACAGAACATTAAGTGTGCACAGCCTGTGGGTTCGAGAACTATATATACATGACTGAGATACTCAATTCATTATCCAATAGCGGGACCTGTATGCCCATATTGGATCCTACATATTCTACAAAGATCTTATCGGTTGAACCTCTATGTCAAGGATCCAGTTAATCCCGTATAATATTCCCTTTGTCCTTCGGTATGTTACTTGCCTGAGATTCTATCGTCGGTATCTCCATACCCATTTCAATCTTGTTACCGGCAAGTCTCTTTACTCGTTTCATAATACAAAATCCCGTGGCTAACTCTTTAGTCACATTGCTTGCAAGGCTTGTTTTTGATGTTGTATTACCGAGTGGGCCCTGAGATACCTCTCCATCATACAAAGTGACAAATCCGAGTCTTGATCCATGCTAACTCAACGGACACCTTCAGATATACCTATAGAGTACCTTTATAGTCACCCAGTTACGTTGCGACCTTCAATACACACAAGGCATTCCTCCGGTGTCAGTGAGTTACATGATCTCATGGTCATAGGAATGTATATTTGACATGCAGAAAACAATAACAACAAAATGACACGATTACATGCTACGTTTATAGTTAGGGTCTTGTCCATCACATCATTCCCCTAGTGATGTGATCCTGTTATCAACTTACAACACTGGTCTATGACTAAGAAACCTTAACCATCTTTGATCAACAAGCTAGTCAACTAGAGGCTCACTAGGGACATTGTTTTGTATATATATATCCACACATTCATTTGTGTTTCCATTAAATACAATTATACCATGGATAATAAATGATTCGGTGCCCCTAGGGCATATTTCCAACATCCATGTCTAGGCACAAGACGATCCGGTGCCCCTAGGGCATATTTCCAACATCCATGTCTAGGCACAAGACGATTTGGTGCCCCTCAGAATCTATCAAAGACGGTTGCTTTCTATGTTTATTTTCGGTGGATTTGAGTCATAGGAAAGCCGTACTATTAAGAGGGGGTGTGCTTGAGAAAGGTTAGGGTGGAATCAGCACGTACACATCTATTCTTTTGCACCATCCATACTTTGCTTCAATGGAGCTCTAGTTTGTTTCCCCTTGTGTGTTTAAAGTGAAAGCAACAAGGTGCTTGATTTGAGTGGCTAGCGGTAGTACCGCAGGTGCCAGCGGTAGTACCACTCTAAGAGTGGTAGTAGTTTTTTTTACTACCGCTCTCCGGCGGTAGTACCGTCCGGTACTACCGGGTCGGACTTTTGCACAACTGCAGCCTGAGCGAAGGTAGACACGGAAGTAATTTTTTTTACTTCCGTGGCATTTGGATCTGCCCTGCAGTAGTACCGTAAGGGCGCACGATAGTACCGCTCCAGCGGTTCTACCGCCCGTTGCCCCATGCAGTAGATCCTCTCTTCCACTAGTGTCCGTGCGGTAGTACCGCACAGGATAGCGGTAGTACTGCCCGTGCCAGCGGTAGTACTGCTCCTGGCAGCGGTAGTGCCGCTTTGCTCGGGCGGAGAGTGGAGTAACGGTTGGATTCTTTCCCCCAATATATAAAGGGGTCTTCTTCCCCAAGAAGACTACCTGATGGGGTTATAGTCCTAGGGTAGGGTCATAGGCATGCCCTGTAGGTCCTACCCAAGGACTACCCCTCACAAAGGACAAGGCCCTTAGTCAGTTCCGACTGAACTAAGGAGTTCCCTCCATCCAGTCGGTAACAGATCCTCGATCGTCCAGTCGGAGACTAGCGCTCGGAGGATATCAAGCTAACCGACTGTATACCACTCGGAACATCGTAACCCCCTGGAGGGAAACGGTCGTACGTTTCCAGGTGCATTTATTAGCATTTAGGGCGTACGTTACCTGTATAGTACACGTTCAATCGCCACTACTCCATCCCTGTACCGGAACCGTTGTGGAGGGCAGCGCACTCTATATAAGCCACCCTCCCCCACTGGTAGAGGGGTTAGCAACTCATTTGTATTCCATATTCCACTCGACAACAAGCTCCCAGAGCACTAAGACGTAGGGCTATTACCTCCACCGTAGCGGGGCCTGAACTCATACAACCTCGCCGTAGCTGGGACTCTGCCCATCCTTTTCGTACCCTACACATCTACTGTCAGGCTTATACCCACGAAAGTTGGCGCCCACCGTGGGGCAGGCGTCTAAGCGACTTCCGGCGAGTTTGTGACTACTTCCTTTCGTCATGTCGTCTGGTGGAGATTCGAGCATGGGTCACCGGATCTTCTTCGGCGCTCTCTCCTTCATCGTCGATGATTCGGCGTGGCTTTGGGATGCGCCCCTCGACATCGAGGCGCTTCCCCGTCGTGGGGCTACGCACTTCCGTGCCGGCGCCCGCGGCATTCTTCTTCTCCAACAGTCGGCTCCGGTGTCGACCTGCACCACCGTCACGCGCCGCAGCAAGCGGTCTCGCTGTCCGCGGCTCCAGCGTTGGGTGCAACACGCCCAGGCGTGCCAGAACGCGTCTTCGCAAGTGGCGGTTCTAGAGTCTGTTGTGGTTGCCCCGCAGTCCCAGCACTCGGGCTCGGTTCCGGCTGAGTTTCCTTCCGAGTATGCTGGTCGCGGGCCTGTAGCAGAAGTACACATGGCCAACTCCCATGAAGATCCCCGTCAAGCTGGCCGGAACAAGCACGAGATCGGCGAAACGTCTGGCGCGCGTCGTCCGCCTCATCGTTCTGCCAGTCGACACACTCGGCGGAGCAACGTGGAGTTGTTCCGCACACCCCTCCTCAACTTGGCTGCAGCTGCCAAGATAGCCGATTCCCTCCAGCCGACTGATTCAGAGGCTGGTAGGGGAATCGAGCAGATCCGAGCCCTGTTGCACACGGCGCAGCAGCATAATTCGGCAGTCTCCCAGTCGCATAACAGGATCCATAATAGTTCCGTTCATGCGAATACGCATCGGTTGGTTCACAGCCCTGGTTCCCATCAGCGGCACAGAGGAGGCAGCCTTTCCATAAATCACGAAGATCGCCGCCGTTCACGCACCCCTCCGCGGGGTGGGCCCTACGGTCCCCGACATCATGATGATCGGCGTTCGGTCGGTGACACTTACGACCCAAGGCCTGACGCAAGAGGGCGTATCGCCCAGCGAAGGGTCGACAGGGGCCGAGCCCACCGCGATGGTCACGATATGGACCGTCCAAGTGGAAGCAGGACCATCGTGTCTGGTCCCGAGTGTTTCAGTCGAGCCATCCGCTCGGCTGACATCCCGCCCAACTTCCGATTGGCGACGGGAATCAGCAAGTTTACAGGAGAGTCCAAGCTAGAAACGTGGCTAGATGACTACCGAGTGGTGGTCCAGATCGGAGGAGGGGATGACCATGTCGCCATGAAGCACCTCCCTCTGATGCTCGACGGCTCGGCGCGAGCGTGGCTGAATCAGTTGCCCCCCTCAAGCATCTATAGTTGGGCAGATCTTGCCCGAGTGTTCATCAAGACCTTCGAGGGGACGTGCAAACGCCCTGCTGGCCTCGTGGAGCTCCAGCACTGCGTCTAGAAACAGAATGAGGCCCTGCGCGACTTCATCCAGCGTTGGACGACTCTCTACCACACAGTGGAGAACGTCACCGAGCATCAAGCAGTCTGCGCCTTCAAGGCAGGCGTGCGGTACAGAGATCTATATCTGAAATTCGGCCGAACAGGCGACATCTCCATGAGCAAGATGATGGAAATAGCAACGCGCTATGCTAATGGCGAAGAAGAAGACCGCATCCGAAGCGGCAAGCACAAAACAGTCGCTGATGGGGATGGGGGCAACACTTGGAAGCAGAAGCAGAGAGCTCAGACTGCTCCGCAAGCAGAAGCTGCAGCCGTAACCAATGCCAAGTTCAAGGGCAAGGGGAAGGCTCAATTCACCCCCAAGAAGAAGCAGTTCAATAACCCCATCCTGGACCAGCCATGTCCGGTTCATATGAAGATGGATGAAGAGGGCAACCCCATACATGCGAAGCATACCACTCGACAGTGTCGCCTCCTAATCCAGGGGTTCGGCGAAGGGCAACCGAGTGAAAAGGATAACGAACAGGATGAGGAGGATAAGGAGGATCCGTTCCCCCAAGTCCATGCAACCCTGATGATTTTTGCTGACGTCGAGAGCAAGAGTCGACTAAAGCTGGTGAACAGGGAGGTGAACATGGCCACCCCTGCCAGCCCCAAGTTCCTCAAATGGTCTCAGACTGCGATCACCTTTGACCAGTCGGATCATCCAGCACATGTACCCACCCCGGGGAGACAGGCTCTGGTCGTCGACCCGGTGGTGGAAGGAGTCCGACTGCGCAAAGTCCTCATGGATGGCGGCAGCGGCATGAACATCATGTACGCCGACACACTCAAGGGGATGGGCATCGCGATGTCCAAACTCAGCGAGAGCAGCATGCAGTTCCATGGAGTCGTCCCCGGACGGAAGGGCAAGTCACTCGGCCAGATCGCGTTGGACGTCGTTTTCGGCTCCGACAAGAACTTCCGCAAGGAAAAGCTGACGTTCGAACTGGTCGACTTCCAGAGCGCTTATCACGCAATTCTGGGTCGCCCAGCATATGCGCGTTTCATGGCCCGTCCATGTTACATATACCTGAAGCTGAAGATGCCAGGTCCGAAGGGTGTGAACACCATCACAGGCAATCAGCAGCGGGCTGAAGAGTGTGTGCAGCAGGGATCAAGAATCGCCGACCAGCAGATGGCCGCCCTCGAGCTTGACGAGTACAAGAAAACAGTCGACCCCGCCGACCTGATGCACTCGAAGAAGCCCGCTTTAGAGTTTGCATTTCAGTCGACGGGAGAAACGAAGAAGGTCATCATCCACCCGACGGACGCCACTGCTGCCCGACGAACATCTCCACCATCCTCGATCCTAAATAGGAAGCCGAGCTCACCCAATTCCTCCGTGAGAACTGGGACATCTTCGCATGGAAGCCCTCTGACATGCCAGGTGTACCCAGGGAGTTGGCTGAGCACTGACTGCACGTGGATTCCACTGCTCGGCCTGTCCGAGAGCGCCTGCGACGGTCCGCCGCGCACAAGAGGAAGGCAATCGAGGAAGAGGTGGCCAAGCTGTTGGTGGCCAACTTCATTCGCGAGCTTCACCACTCCGAGTGGCTCGCCAATGTGGTCATGGTACCCAAGAAGGACAAGTCGCTTCGAATGTGCATCGACTTCAAGCATCTCAATAAGGTCTGCCCGAAAGACCATTTTCCGCTCCCCCGCATAGATCAGATTGTCGATTCAACTACGGGTTGTGAGCGTCTGTCATTTCTTGATGCCTACTCGGGCTATCATCAGATCCGTCTATATGGTCCCGATGAGTTAAAAACAGCCTTCATCACCCCATTCGGGTGCTTCTCCTACATCACTATGCCATTCGGTTTGAAGAATGTAGGAGCTACCTTTATGCGCATGATCCAAAAATGTCTCCTCGACCAGATCGGTCGGAATGTGGAGGCGTATATGGATGATATCGTAGTCAAGTCGCGCAAAGGTTCCAACCTGCCGACTGACTTGGCAGAAACATTCGCCAACCTTCGTAGGTACGATATCAAGCTCAACCCCGCCAAATGTTCATTCGGCGTTCCTAGCGGAAAGTTACTCGGTTTCTTCATTTCCGAACGAGGGATCGATGTCAACCCCGAAAAGATCGGGACCATCGTCCGAATGGAGAGGCCGGTCAGAATACACGATGTTCAACGGCTCACAGGTTGCCTAGCGGCTTTGAGCAGGTTCATCAGTCGACTCGGCAAGAAAGCACTTCCTCTGTACCGACTCATGAAGAAATCAGATACCTTCGAGTGGACAGACGAAGCCCAAGTCGCGTTCGACGACCTCAAAGTCCTACATTCCACCCAGCCGGTTCTTACTGCTCCGCTCAGTAAAGAGCCCCTTCTTCTGTATATCGCGGCAACAAATCAAGTCGTTAGTACTGTTCTTATAGTCGAACGAGAAGAAGAAGGCAAAGCATACAAAGTTCAGTGGCCAGTGTACTACGTCTTTGAGGTCCTGACTCCTTCCAAGCAGAGGTATCCCCACTATCAAAAACTTATCTACAGGATTTACATGACTGCAAAGAAGGTGGCCCATTATTTCCAAGACCACTGGGTGTCTGTCGTTTCTGATGCTCCATTGTCGGAAATTCTCCACAATCGAGACGTGTCAGGCCGAGTGGTGAAGTGGGCGATGGAGATGCTGTACTGTGATATCAAGTTCGAGGCCAAGAAAGCTATTAAGTCTCAAGCTCTGGCTGACTTCATAGCAGAATGGGTAGAACAACAGCAATCGACCCACATCTACTCGGCCCATTGGACAATGTTCTTCGATGGGTCCAAGATGTTGAATGGCTCCGGCGCTGGCGTTGTGATCGTATCGCCAAAGGGCGACAAGCTCAAGTACGTGCTACAGATACACTTCGATTCCTCCAACAACGAGGCAGCGTATGAAGCTCTCCTCTACGGGTTGCCTATGGCCATCTCACTCGGCATCCGTCGCCTGATGGTCTACGGCGATTCGGATTTGGTGGTCAGTCAAGTGATGAAAGAGTGGGACGTCAGGAACCCCACCATGACCACATACTGCAATGTAGTGAGGAAGCTTGAGAAGAAGTTTGAAGGTCTAGAACTTCACCATGTTCCGAGACAGAAGAACCAAGCAGCGGATGAGTTGGCAAAACTCGGATCCACTCGGAGACCAGTCCCGAGTGACGTCTGCCTCGAGCACCTTCACCTCCCTTCAGTGAAAGAAGAACCTTTTACAGAAGAACCAGTACAACCAAAGAGTTCAACAGATCCGACTGAAGTCGATGTACCTGTTGTGGTTGATCTGGTCATGGAGATTCTTACTGTCATCCCCGATTGGACTGTGTCGATCATTGCATATATCCTGAGACAGGAACTACCAGAAGACGAAGTCCAGGCCAGGCAGATAGTCCGCAGGTCGAAGTCATTCACTGTCATTGATGGCCAATTGTACAAGGAGAGCGTTTCAGGCATTCTCCAGCGATGCATCTCCCCAGAGGAGGGGCAGCTGATCCTAGAAGATATTCACTCGGGGACCTGCGGTCATCACGCCTCTTTGAGAGCAATCGTCGCCAAGGCATTCAGGGCTGGTTTTTTTTGGCTGCAGGCAAACGAGATGGCTAAAGATATGGTCGACCGATGTGAGGGCTGTCAGTTCTACTCCAACAAGTCCCACAAGCCGACGTCTGCGTTGAAGACAACCCCTCTTGTGTGGCCGTTTGCAGTTTGGGGATTAGATACAGTCGGACCATTCAAGACAGGCCAAGGGGGAAACACGCATTTGTTGGTGGCAGTCGACAAGTTCACAAAATGGATTGAAGCCAAGCCCATCAAGAAACTCGACGCCTCAACAGCCGTCAAGTTTATCACGGACATCATCTCCAGATTCAGCGTACCTCACAGCATAATCACGGACGACGGGACAAACTTTGACTCGGACAGATTTAAGGGTTTCTGTGCAAGCCAAGGTATCCGAGTGGATTTTGCTTCCGTAGCACATCCCCAATCCAATGGACAAGCAGAGCGAGCGAATGGGCTTATTCTTCAAGGTTTGAAGCCCCGACTCCTGCGAGAGGTGGGACACGCCGCTGGCGCATGGGTCACCGAGTTACCTTCAGTACTTTGGGGTCTTCGCACAACCCCGAACAGATCTACAGGGCGATCACCGTTCTTCCTCGTCTACGAAGCAGAAGCAGTCCTTCCGAGTGACTTACTTCACAATGCTCCACGAGTCGAACTCTTCTCCGAAGCTGAAGCAAAACAAGCAAGGCAAGACGGAGTGGACCTTCTAGAGGAGGAGCGCGGGATGGCACTGACTCGCTCAACCATTTATCAACAAGATCTGTGGCGTTTTCACGCGCGACACGTCAGGAGTCGTACGTTCCAAGCAGGTGACCTGGTGCTCCGAGTGGATCAGCAAAGACCTCACAAGTTGGCTCCTGCCTGGGAAGGACCATTCATCATCTCAAAGGTGCTGAACAATGAAGCATATAGACTCTACAATGTTGACAGGGAGACAGACGAGCCGCGAGCATGGAACGGAGATCTCCTGAAGCGCTTCTACATGTGACCATCGACTGAAGCAATGTAAAGAACAAGTATCGGTGAAATAATATAAAGCAGACTGAGTTTTTGCAGGTTCAAAGTTCTTCCACGGTCGCAGACTCCGTTCTCAAAAAACAAACTTAGCTGTGATCCAGAATCGCCTAAGTTCGAACTTCCTCCGAGTGTGCACTAAACGTCGCACTCGGGGACTTAGCTGCGATCCAGAATCGCCTAAGTTCTAAATTCCTCCGGGCGTGCACTAAACGTCGCACTCGGGGACTTAGCTGTGATCAAGAATCACCTAAGTAATACATTTCTGCGAGTGTGCACTAAACGTCGCACTCGGGGACTTAGCTGCGATCCAGAATCGCCTAAGTTCTAACTTCCTCCGAGTGTGCACTAAACATCGCACTCGGGGACTTAGCTGTGATCAAGAATCACCTAAGTAATACATTTCTCCGAGTGTGCACTAAACGTCGCACTCGGGGACTTAGCTGCGATCCAGAATCGCCTAAGTTCTAACTTCCTCCGAGTGTGCACTAAACGTCGCACTCGGGGACTTAGCTGTGATCAAGAATCACCTAAGTAATACATTTCTCCGAGTGTGCACTAAACGTCGCACTCGGGGACTTAGCTGCGATCCAGAATCGCCTAAGTTCTAACTTCCTCCGAGTGTGCACTAAACGTCGCACACGGGGACTTAGCTGTGATCAAGAATCACCTATTAAATACATTTCTCTGAGTGTGCACTAAACGTCGCACTCGGGGACTTAGCTGCGATCCAGAATCGCCTAAGTTCCCGAGTGTGCACTAAACGTCGCACTCGGGGACTTAGCTGTGATCAAGAATCACCTAAGTAATACATTTCTCCGAGTGTGCACTAAACGTCACACTCGGGGGGCTTAGCTGCGATCCAGAATCGCCTAAGTATTAACTTTCTCCGAGTGTGCACTTAACGTCGCACTCGGAGGCTTAGTTGCGATCCAGAATCGCCTAAGTATTAACTTTCTCCGAGTATGCGCTTACCGTCATACTCGGGGACTTAGATGCGCTCAGGAATTGCCTAAGTATTAACTTTCTTCGAGTGTGCACTTAACACCACATCCGGGGACTTAGATGCGATGCAAAATCGCCTAAGCACCCACATGCCTTCGACGATCCCCCGATCCACTCGGTGATCATACAGATCCAATCAGCAATTCTACGGACCCTCAATGAGGCTCATGCAGATGTCAAGACAACTGACATGTTCCGAATGTTTGCCTTTGGTTTCACCAAGAAACGCCAAACAAAAACTCGAGTCAAAATTGCAAAAGAAGAGCAAAAGATTCGATTCAAAGTTCAACCAAAGATAGTGCCTCGGTGTGGATCAAGCTTACCCACACCGAAACGAGAATGTAACGGACAACAGCAGTGGCCAAAGTTTCTTGCACAGCGACACTCGGCATACCGAGGACAATGTTTTCTTACGCGTCGTTTGGATCGGCGCCAGGACTGGAGGGCTCTACGAACATGTCCAGATCAATACCGTCGGCGATGCGGGTGGCACTTTCGAGGAAGGTTTCCATGAAGTCTTCGAATCGAAGTTTCTTCGTGTTGGCCACCTTCAATGTCTTCAGCTTTTCCTCGTGCACCTCCTTGTAATGGACTCGGACCAGGGACAGAGCAACATCTACACCGCAACGAGCTGCAGATTTCTTCCACGGCTGCACTCGGTTCGGAATCTCCTCCAGTCGAGCCATCGGGTTCTCTATCTCCTACTACGACTCATCTTCTTGCAAAGCTCCTTGTCGATTCGGCCGACGACTTCTCTCAGTCGACCGATGAAAGGGCCAACTTTGCCCACGCGGATGTGCGCCCGGAGCAGATCCCGATTGGCGTCCTCGCCGAGTGGAACATTCTCGAGAATCGACCGCTCCACATCAGCTGCTTCAGCTTCAGCTTCAAAGCAAAAATCTGCGACAACATGACAAGGAAACAATAAGCGCCGAGTGTGATGCGCATAAGACAAGCACTCGGAAAAAGCAGGACTTACCAGCCAGACGCGTCATCATCTGCCGATCCCAGTCGCTGACGTATTTCTCCTGCGCTCTGCACCGTTTGTTCAGCACGTCCATTTGTCCCATCAGAGCAGTCCTTTGTTTTCCCATCTTTTCAACTTCCTCAGTCAACATTTTGTTCGCTTCACGAGCCTGCTCCAGCGACTTCTCTCGCTCCGCCAGAACCACCTTCATGCCATCCATTGCAAGCAGTGCCGCATCTCGCTCACCAGCAAACTGAATCTTCTCCGCCCTCAGAGTCTCATATGCGGTCCCCATATCACAAGTTTTCTGCCAGCGAACACCAAGAGATAATCAGATAATTCAGCAATAAAAGTCTAAGTTCTTCAGACCCCTGCCGATGCAAGCATTCGATAGCGGTCTCAGGGACTACACCCAGTGGGTTCACTAAGAGTGACCCCACTGGCATGCAACTCAAGCAGGCCCGCCCTATTGAGATGCATGTTACCACCTACGCCTACGAGGCCAATACTACCCGACCTGAGTACAAATTACTCTCGGGGACTCTTACAGTAAGTGCACTCTGAGTGCCACAACTACTCGCAGTCGGTCATATTATTTACAAACTTGACCAAAGCAAAGACAATATATATAAAGACAACTGCCGGTGCAAGCACTCGACAGAAGTCTAGGGGACTACACCCACTGGGTTCACTCCGAGTGAACCCATTGCAAACAACAGATGCTATCCAAAAACACCCAGTGGGTTACAAGAGAAAAGTAAATACTTACTAGCCCGCTTACTCGGATATCATCCCGCAGTTCCAAGCTCCGCTGGTACAACGATGCGAAGGAGTCGCATGCCTTCTTGGCTTCTCCAGCCATCACCCCCGCCTGCACCATGAGTCCTTTGGCCGCTCCCACCTGCTCCTCCGGGAGACGCTGGATGTTGAACTCGACATTCGACGAGCCTGGCATCGTCAGAAGCTCCTGAGGCATCCCAAGGTCCGCTCCAGTCGGCTCTTCAACGACCAGCGCCGGTTCAGTCGGCGGCAGCACCTCAGTCGGCAGCACGTCGGCGGCGAGAGCAGCAACTGGCGGGACGGCCTCAAGGATAGGCTCAGACCAAATGTCGCGAAATCTCAGAAAAAGAGAAGGACAAGACCGAAGATAGAATTCGAGACGTGATAGTATAAAACACTCGGAGTCACTACAACGCACCTGGCTGGGACGAGACGACGTTGTCCGTGTCCATGGGGTCATCCTCTTGGCGCGCCGGAGAGGTGGCAGAAGTAGCAACTCTGTCGAGTGAAATCCATTCGACCAATAAGCAGGAGTTCACTCAGATATCATAAGAAATTAGAAGATCGATGTACTTACGTGGAGGTGACGGGGACCGCAACCCTCATCCGCGGCAGAGCCCTCCGAGGTTTGGACCCACTCGGTTTGGCCGCCTTGGAAGACTGACCCGCAGGCTCAGCGGCAGCATCCTGGTCCTCTTGGTGCTCCGAGCACTCGGGGGAACTGGGCTAGTGGGCGGAGCACTTGAAGATGCCGGAGGGGCCGAGGGAACGGCGGGCTCGTGTCGACACTTGGTCCGATGCTCTAATTGCGGAGGCGGCGAGTCCTGCTCTTCGTCTTCCTCCTCTTCCTCGCTAGTCTCTTCCTCCGACTCCCCGCTTTCGGAGGCATACTCAGTGCTCTCCACGCTGCCCTCTTGGCTGCCTTCTTCCTCCTCCTCGTCCGGGTTCCCGTTCGAGACAGGAGAAAACCAGTTGGTCCACTTCTGCGTGAAAAACAGTCGGCGACATCAAGCGACAGGCAGAGATTCAAGAAAGCAATGAAACTAAAACAGATGCGTGCACTCGACACATGGTACTCACCCAATTCGGAGGAGGATTGTCCGCGCTGAAAGCCCTCACTCGTCGAGACCCCCTGTGGTTCTCGCAGGCGCCTGTGATCTGGAGCACCCATGACGCCAGCTTCTCCTCGGTCACGCTCAGGACGTTAGTCCGAGTGGAGTCTTCGGTCCCCGAGTAGTGCCACATGGCGTGGTCGCGAGCCTGCAGTGGTTGAATGTGCCGGCCAAGGAAAGTCTCCAGCAAATCCATGCGGGTGACTCCCCTCCTGACGACGTCTACGAGTGCGTCGAAGAGGGGCTGGATGTCGAGCTTCTCCGCCTTCGTGAGCGCGAGATGCTTAGGTGGAGCGGGACGATCTAGGCTAAAAGGGGGCAACCCAGAAGAGGCATTCGGACAGGCAACATCTTGGCAGTAGAACCACGTCGACTGCCAGTTCCTGATCGACTCGCTCAGCTAAAGAGCAGGATAACTACTCCGACTCTTTTTCTGGAAACCTAAGCCTCCGCAGAGTTGGAGAAGATGCATTTTATCATCCTACTGGCTGAGTCGTTTGATAGTCTGAGATCTAGCGGAGAATATATGTTTGAACAACCCCCAATGGGGGGGGGCAGCCGAGGAAACACTCGCACATAACGATGAAAGCAGAGAGATGGGCAATAGCATTCGGAGGGAAGTGGTGAAGCTGTGCCCCAAAGTGATTCAGGATGCCCTTAAAGAAATGGTGCGGGGGCAGGGAGAAACCTCAGTAGACATGGCTGAGCAACAAGATGCGCTCCCCCTCCTGGGGTGCCGGCTCGACCTCACTCTCAGCCGGCAGCCTCCAGGACTTGTGGACGATCATCCCGTCCTCCACCAGCTGCAGCAGATCCCCCTCCGTCACCGTGGAGGGGAGGAAGTCGCCTTGAATCCACTCCACCGGCAACGGCCGCTGAGCAGGAGCCGCCGCCTTCCCCTTCTTCTTCCTCACCTCCATCTTGCTGGTTTGACCCTTGGTCATGGCGGAAGTGGCGAGTTCGCGGAGAGAGAGGAGGAGTAGGGAGATTAGGTGCGCTGGAGGAGGCGAAGAGGATAAAGCAATGGCAAAGGATCCGGCGAGCGTAACGTAAAACCCTTGCGCCCGGGATTTAAGTAAGGTTCCGACTAGGTCGCTGGCAGGTGGCCCCGAAACCTTATCCCCCGACCGGCCGCGGCGATATCAGTGGAGGAGTTGAAGGCGCGAGGATCGAGGCGTCAGGCGCTACTCGAGCGCGCTGGCGTCATCCCCGCCGAGCGCGCAGAAACCAAAATTTGAGGATCCCGGAAAATCCGATGCTGTCAGTTGACTAGTCGCGTCAAGAGATACCCTCGGAGCACTCGATTTCCGACAGTTTGTTCCACGGGGATTTCCACTCGGATCGTTGGTCAGAAAAGATAAAATGGATCGAGGCAAGCAACACCCAAGCAAAGTCCATTCCAGTCGGATCCAAACTTCAAGCATCGCTTCGTCGTTCCAACCACAATCCATTCGGGGACTAATGATGGGGTTATAGTCCTAGGGTAGGGTCATAGGCCTGCCCTGTAGTTCCTACCCAAGGACTACCCCTCACAAAGGACAACTCCCTTAGTAAGTTCCGACTGAACTAAGGAGTTCCCTCCATCCAGTCGGTAACAGATCCTCGATCGTCCAGTCGGAGACTAGCGCTCGGAGGATATCAAGCTAACCGACTGTATACCACTCGGAACATCGTAACCCCCCTAGAGGGAAACGGTCGTACGTTTCCAGGTGCATTTATTAGCATTTAGGGCGTACGTTACCTGTAACGTACGCATTCAATCGCCACTACTCCACCCCTGTACCGGAACCGTTGTGGAGGGCAGCGCTCTCTATATAAGCCACCCTCCCCCACTGGTAGAGGGGTTAGCAACTCATTTGTATTCCATATTCCACTCGACAACAAGCTCCCAGAGCACTAAGACGTAGGGCTATTACCTCCACCGTAGAGGGGCCTGAACTCATACAACCTCGCCGTAGCTGGGACTCTGCCCATCCTTTTCGTACCCTACACATCTACTGTCAGGCTTATACCCACGACACTACCTCTTTCCTCCCCAAGCTCCATTATTGCTCCAAAGCTCATTTTCGTCCGATCTCTCTCCCTAGCCAATCAAACTTGTTGATTTTCTAGGGATTGGTTCAGAAAGCCCTGATCTACATTTTCTCCAAGAGATATTTGATTCCCCCACTAATCCCTTGCGGATCTTGTTATTCTTGGGTGTTTGTGCACCCTAGACGGTTGAGTTCACCTCGGAGCCACATTCCATTATGGTGAAGCTCCGTGGTCTTGTTGGGAGCCTCCAATCTTTGTGTGGAGATAGCCCCAATCTTGTTTGTAAAGGTTCGGTCGCCGCCTTCAAGGGCACCACTAGTGGAATTAGGACATCTTGAATTGTGTGAGGGCGTGAGGAGAATATGGTAGCCCTAGTGGCTTCTTGGGGAGCATTGTGCCTCCACACCGCTCCAATGGAGATGTACTTCCCCTCAAAAGGAAGGAACTTCGGTAATACATTCTTGTCTCCATCGGTTGTACTTGTGGTTATCTCTTACCTTTACTTCGTGCTTACTATTGTTGTGCGGTATTCCTTGCTTGCACTAGTTCTTGTTATTGTTACCATCATATAGGTTTCTCACCTAGTTTTTATCTATAGAACCTTTTGTTGCTAACCCTAATTTGTTAAGAAAAGCTAAAAATTGGTAGTTGCATATTCACCCCCCTCTAGTCAACCACATCGATCCCGTCAATATGCCATTAGGGTTAACACTCCCTAGTCCAGGATACAGTCGGTAGCCCCTAATCTGGTTTCAGAAGCCAAGGACTATGACACCTTCCCCAGAATAGCTTATTCTTTAGGATGTTTTTCTTGTCATGTGAGTTCCTTCTTCGCTAGTCTATGTTTGGATCCGAAGTTTTCAATCGTTCTTGATCATCCACTCCCTTTCAATTTTAATAAATCAACCATGTGCCCTAATGTTACCCTTGGTAATGAAAAAGTAGTACATTTTCACAAATCCCTTCTACTTAAAAACACATTTACCACGTTGGAGGACCTAGTCAATTCGGTCCTAAGGACTCACCATGAAGGCATGGTTGGCGAGTGGGTAATACCCTCTCAACTTGATCGAACTGCCACGACCTATGGAGAAATCAAATCAATTATTTTAGAGAGTGTTGAGGCCCGATGAGGTGTTTCATTGGCATGTCTTATGAACAAAGAGATAGTGCCCCGGATTTTCAGTGATAGCCAACACAATCAATCAATCTACACACATATAACTGCACGATGCGTTGGGAACAATCGATTTACACGACACAATGCTAGGACTCTTGGTATTTAACTAGACTATAAAAGGGAAGACAACAAATTATTTTCTACCCATGCTTCATTCACTTCTCCATAGCCAAAAGCTTCCCGCAAGCTATGGTTCTTCCAGATCTGCTTCCAATCCCGACTTCCCCTTTGTTCCTTGCCTCCTCTGAAGGAGATGTCCGGAAAAAGGAAAGAGACTGCAACTTCGGCATTCGAGGCCACCATAAAGGTCAGTGGGTGCCCTCCAATGGTACTGAGGGCACCATCGATGAACTCGAGGCCGCCGAATATATCAATGCATTGGAAAAATGGCGGTCCCCAATGGAAGTTGGGGATGGACGCTCATCCTGTGCCACCCCTGCTCCGAAAAAAGGGTAGAGGGTGGTCTTCACTTCCCACCTCATCCAAGGTCTAGGTTTCCCTCCCCATCCTTTAGTAAGGGGCCTACTGTTCTTCTACGGGCTAGATTTTCATCATCTAGCCCCAAGATCAAGCCGAGGAGTAGTGGCTCCCAGCTTGCTGAATGCGGTGGGGCCATGATTAACAGGCTTCCTAGGGTTCTCTGGCCAGAGGGGACCTTTGTGGAGACAATCAAGCTCTGGCAGCAGGAATGGTTTTACTTCGACGACCTGTGATCCAAGGGATAAACGAAGACCCCCGCCCTCACAGCCGAGCCACGGAAGATTCTCAACTTCTGGGCCGAGAAGGGTCTTGGCTCGGGGGACCAAAAGAAGGTGAAAATGCTGCACGACAACCTCAAGGAGGTGGTCATACAAGACATTAAATTTGTGAACATGGTCCACATCATGCTCCACCAGTGCATACTCCCTCTTCAACGTAGGGCCAACCCAGTGTGGCCTTATAAGCCCAAGGATGAGGTTCCCGTGCAAAACTTTTTCCAAACCAACCTTGTTGGGATGTGGGCGACACTAGGCAAGCCCACAAAGAACGTCTTCCCCGCCAAAGATGAAGACTTTGGCTTGAGCCATGACAACTACATGGTTGAGGTATGCTTGCGCATAATTTACCTATGTTAACATTTTATACTGTTTTTATCTTTCAAAAAGGTGACCACTTGTATGCCTTGCGATCAGGCTTGGCGCACTGAGGCCGGGAATATGTGGTCCCCGGTGCCATTGCCCAGGGAACCCCGAATCCCTCAACATGAAGAGCTATTGACCAAGAACTCTTATGTTGTACTGATAAAGGAGAAGGGGGAGAAGAAAACAAGGTCAAAAGGCATGTCCGATTGAGGAGGCACCTCGAACAGAAAAACAAAGAGCACCTCCAGTTTCTCCTCTGAGGCCAACTCCGAGGAGGAGGAGGAAGAAGAGGAGGAGAAGGATGAGGTACATTCCCATGGGAGGAAAAAAGAGCGATGTCCAAGGAAATCATGGAGGTTGACCCTCCTCGGCAATTCAAGAGGCTACACAAGGCCCATGTTGCGTGCCCAAGACGATCCTTGGCTTCGATGGAGGCATCTCACCCTAGATCCTCCGAGGTGGCCAACCCCTGACCACGTAGGGAGAAGCCAGCTATGCAAAGGTATTTAGTTTCACACCTTATTTCATTGCTATTTTATGAAGTACTATTTGGCTAATATGTTTTATGATTTTGTCCTTTTGCTTTTACAACACGCCACATCGCTTACCTGACATGGAGGATTCAGGCAATGGCCTCCCTCCGGTCGAGTGGGCTCAGGGTTCCTCGTGCATGGGCAAAAATCTTCCCTCACTCAAGGCGTGCCGAGGAAGGTCACGCCACACCCAGATCCTATCATGTTTAACACAAATGGGGTGCCGATGTGTCTATGGCCTAGGTCCAAACCTCGGTCGCCGAGGACCAAGGGGAGAAGATCCCCTTGGTTCAAGAGGAGTCGGTTCTTGACCGCCTAGAGTCCTTAGCTCCAATAGCTCGAGGGCCACAATTCCTGGCAGAGACATCCACTCCTCCTTCAATGGGGGATCGGGCCGAAGACATATTACCGATCTCGCTCGCCCTCGAGCGAGTTGACCCTTCGGAGCAACAAAAGTAAGTGGATGCCACCTTAACAATCTCATCTATTCTTTCTTAGAACTGTGCCCTTCTCTGCATGGCGTTCACTCAATTCCGATTTCTAGATGATGGAATTATGGAGGTTTTCCTTGGCCTCTTAAATGGCTTTGAGGTAAGAAACTTTAATAGTTATTAGTTTTCATAACTTCGGCTTTGTAGTTTATACTAAGCATGCCCAGTAGCCCTTTAAGGACAATGTTTTCAAACA
The DNA here is from genome assembly GCF_904849725.1 of Hordeum vulgare subsp. vulgare. NCBI lineage: Eukaryota > Viridiplantae > Streptophyta > Magnoliopsida > Poales > Poaceae > Hordeum > Hordeum vulgare. The sequence continues at coordinate 410,228,925 of NC_058519.1, read as the reverse complement.
ACATTTGTGTGAAGTCTTTTTATAAAATGTTTAAAAGAAATAATCCATAACTTGAAAGCATGAATGCAGTAGCCCTCGAGCCTTAAGTAAGTTTGATAAACTAACTTGAGGCTCTTTTTGTGTTCTTATTTATCTTAGAGCGAAATGCGAATATGAAGTAGCCCTTGAGACTCGTGTAGGCTTGACAGAGCCTACAATAGGATTAATTACGTATTCAAAGTTTTATATACTATGCATATCCTATATTGCAATCCTCAACATCTTATTCAACCTACAACTTAAATGAGTTGAAGGATGTGAACCACAAGCTTGCGTGAGCCGAGGAGGATATCGATCTACTGAAGAAGCAGATGGAGAAAGCATAAGGTAAATGTTTAAAGCTTGCACCATAAGTTCTTTGTTTAAAAAAGCTTGAATACTAAGATGCGTGCATCAATCATGTTTCAGCGGCCTAAAATAAGATGGAAGCCCTACGTGTCAAGCTTGACAAGACTCAGACCAAAGCCGAGCAGCAAAGGGGTGTGGCACAACAGGATGTTGAAGAGCTCATTGCTGAGCGGGATGCTCCGTAGAGGGAGCAATCTTGTCTTATCGAGGTTAAGGTTCTCCTAAAGGGCATCATCAAGGAGCGCCACACGCTTCGGTCCACCTAGAAAAAATATGATGCTGAGCTCAAGAAGCTCGAATTGGCGCATAAGGAGGCCTAGGTGTAGCTAGGCCGGCCACAGAAGATCTGCGACATGCATCAGAAATAGAAACTGATAAGCCTTATTTATTGCATTACATTTTTGGCAACCGTGAGTCTGCCAAGATGATGAAAATTTGGTGTTTATCAGGTGCTTATGCGGACATGCCAATAAGCATGGTGGACGCGTGCGAGTACTTTGGCAATCCCGAAGATGGAGCCAATCAGAAGGCTTTCTGGGCACAATTACAAGTGTCTACACATCCCTAGCTTCTCAGCAACGAGTTAAAGGAGTTGGACGAGCTATGTAGAGTAGCCAAGCTCGCGCTAGAAGATCTTTATATCGCTCTATGACGAACCGATCCACTATACATCAGATTCTTTGGTTTAATCCAATGTCTCCAAGATGTCGTTCCCTGGATCAACCTTTGGAAGCATTATGCCTGCCTGGAGGGTGCTCGGTAGACATATGCGTCTGTGAATACCCATTGGTCGAGGCTGGTCATGAAGGATATGGTGGAGGGTGGACCCGACGGAAAGAAACACATTCTCAAGCAGTACTTCCCGAATGTGATGCCGGACGCCCGTGTGTTCGAGGCCAAGTGTAGCAAAGGCACGATACTTGAAAACTTTGATTGAGTATTGTGTATCTCCCCTTTGTATTCCAAGGTTTTTGTATAAAAGCAATCCCTTTGTTTAATGAGTTTAATTGTGCTTTATGCTTATTTTCTGAGTCAACTATGACTGTGTGAGACGAGAAGTGACAAGTCATCGGCTTCTGCCCCTTAGTATATACTACTTAGGGTGCTTCGATACTATTAAGGGAACCCTTAGCCGATGTCTACGTTCCCGGAGGTGGTTGTATTACTAGAAACAAGGCAATCAAACTTTAAGGCTTAAAAAATCCACTTAGTCATAGTAGCATATGTGTGGGGGCAAGTTAATAGCCCCTTGTATACAATGAGTGTTAGGGTGTATCCGAGGTTGAGCCTTTGATATTGTGGCCTTTTGAGGAAATAAGGCCCTTCGTTTAACAAAGAGTAACCTCTAATGATTAATTAGTTTTGCACAGTCATCGATTGCTGACCAATTTATGCATATTGTGACAATCAGCTTTCAGCTTTCTCCACCATCATGCACAGTATGAGGTCCTATTCTCATGAAAACTTGAAAGTGTCGCTAACAATAGCAGCGCATATTAGATACACTTTAGCAAGGTGGATATCATGACAAATACATGTATGAAGATAATAAAATACACGATATAGGGTTACACTCGGCACAAACTACAATATGAATATCTCGATACATCACTACATAACAGTCATCATATAGAAGAGCAGGATCCAACTACGGATGAAAACAAACGGAATAAGATGATGTCCTCCTCGCTAATCCTTGACTGCCAACTGGGAACCCATCCTATGATCATCATCATAAAAGAAGAAAAAGAACTCCATATAGAACAATCATCACTCTCATGTCAAAGCATCGTTTTACCTGTACCTGCACCTGTTGCTGTAGTAATCTATGAGCCTTGAAGGGACTTAGAAATCCCATTACCAAGGGTACCAAAACTATAAAATATAAATGGATGAAGAATAATTAAGTGGTGAGGCTGCAACAAGCACTAAGCATTTGTATCTGGCTAACTTATAAGTACACCAATAAGAAGAGTGGTCTACACATAATCAGATGTGAACTAGTAATGATCAAGAAGTGATCCTGAACACCTAGTTATGAGTTAATCATAACCCCACCATGTTCACTTCTTGGTTCAAGCCTCACAAGAAGAGACAGTCATGGTTATGCACACACTTGCAGTATTTTAATTAGATTTAGTGTCAAGTTCTCTACAATCGTATATTATAAATTTCCAAGTCACCACATAACTGCGGACATGGATTTCCAAATTATTTAACCTTGCAGGGGAGCTCCAACTTGTCCAATACAAATTAGCCACAACCTTCTTTGAAAGACCTCAACATCGAGATAGCTCGATGTATCCTCGGAATCCCTATGCACAAGACATCCGACTAAGGTAAAGAAAGTTCAACAAGACCTCCCGATGTGTCGATGATACCCATAGGTTCCGCATGTGTCTTGTTCTCAAGTCATGACCAGATGAGCTAAGCATACAATAACTCACGTCCCGAGTTGCCCCACGTAGCCCGCACGGTGCTCTAGTTCGGACCAATACCATCATCACATGCCCACTTATATTATGTTGAATAACAAACCATATGTAGCTCTAACTCCCTATTCGTCAAATTAGTCATCAATATTATTATGTTGGAATTTTTTTAAACCAATGGCAGGCCTTGTTGGAAGAGTTTTATTCGAAGACAAATTATCAAGGGGGGCATGAAACCGCACACATGTTAGGAGCGCTCATCAAGGAACATAAGCGATATAATTGAAACTAGGGCGACCAGAGTGTAACAAAACACAAAGCAAAAGGCCGAGCCTTCCACCCTTTACCAAGTGTATATATGCATTAATTAAATAAGAAACTTATTGTGATATCCCATGACATCCATGTTCCAACATGGAACAAACTGCACTTGTAACCAGCAACGCTATTAGAGGGCATGTGCAAGCGATGCCATAGCCAAACAATGGTTTGCTACGACAGTGGATGGTTAGAGGGTTTATCATGGCAAGTCGGGAGGCTTGACAAAAAGGTGGTTGGTATCAAGACATTGCAATACTAACAAGACAACTAGCAAGCAAAGATAGTAGTGATATCCAAGGTAATTGTCATCTTGCCGGGAATCATGTGTGGAAGATGATCGAGTCCATGAAGTAGTCAAACAATCATAGTCAAACGAATCCTCGCACTCCAGAATTTTAATGAAACTCTATCGAGAAGATGTGAAATTGGAAAGAAACAAACAACATGGTAAAAACACAACATATTCATGATATGATGTGCAAACAAGTATGATGCATGTCCATTCAATTATGCATGACATGACAAAGTATGACAATCAAGGACTTCACATTAAGTGAAGTTCAATATGCAATGATTTGCATATTAAAGAAACTCCATGTTCAAATTGTTTATTTCACTCTTGTATAGGCACCCAACAAATTTAAATGTTATTTATCATGTCAAGAGGTGCGTCATAAATAAAGTATCTATCTAGACTACTTAAATGAGACCGAAAAGAATATATAGCATTTCCCAAATGACCTGATACATCTCCAACATATCTATACTTTTTATTGTTTTATGCTACTTTTGTATCAATCTGATATACTTTAGAGGTAATTTTATATCATTTTTGGGAACTAACCTATTAACCTAGTGCCTAGTGCCACTTCCTAATTTTGCTGTTTTTACTTTCCAGAAAATCAAGACCAAACAAAGTGCAAACGCGATGAAAATTTACGATGATTGTTTCTCAACCATAAGGGACCCTAGAAGGTTTGGTAGGAGGCCAGAAGACCTAAGGAAGAGCCATGAGCTCACAGGGCTGATACGTATCCAACATATTGCTAATTTATGAAGTATTCATGCCATATTTATATATTTTCTACAATACTTTTATATAGTTTTGATGAATTTTATATTAGTTTATTAGAACTCACCTGGACTGACGTTGTTTGAGCAGAATAATTGTGGTGTTGTTTTTATGCAGAAAATAAAAGGTTTAAGAATTGCCCAAAGCTTTCTGACGAGCTTTTTTGGACAAGATGAGAAATACCAGAGTGAAGAACCACGAAAGGGGCCACCTATGGGCCACAAGACAACACGGCGCACCCACCCCCTCGATGCACCCTATTAGCTTGCGGGTCCCACGTGGCTCCGATTGACATGATTCCATCGCTGAAAATTCCTATAAATCCACAAACTCCCGAAAGTTAACCTAGAACTTCCTCTCCGTCACCGCAAGCCTTTCTACTGAAGAAAACTCACCCCGAGCCCTGTTCCGGCACCCTACAGGTGGAGAAATCATCACCAAAGGCCATCTTCATTATCCCAGCGGTGTCCATGATGAGGAGGGAGTAGTTCACCCTCGGGGATGAGGGTATGCACTAGTAGCACTGTGTTTGATCCCCCACCCCTCTCTCTCGCTCCCTCCCTCTCTCGTGTTCTTGAGATATCACGATCTTGATGTATCACAAGCTTTCTTAATATAGTTGTATCATATGGTGTTTATCCCTTGCTAGATTGATGTGGTGAATTCAATCTTCCCTTTGAGATTTTCTTATGTCGGATTGAACATTGGATTTTAGATCACTTGATGTATGTCTTGCATGTGGATACCCATGGTGATAAAGGGGTGTTCTATTGATTCACTTGATATATGTTTTGATACTCAACTCGTGGATTCCTGAGGTGATATTGGACTATCTAGAAATCTTGGGGTACTCCTTGAAGTTCTTTGTGTTGGATTGAATATGATGAATCTGAAATTATTTGATGCATGTCAAATAATTAACTCACGAATACTTGAGGTGACATTGGAGTATCTAGGTGACATTAGGGTTGATTGATATGTATCAAAGGTGTTATTATAGTACGAACTCTAGGGCTGTTTGTTGCACTTATAGGAATAGCTCAATGGATTGATCAGAAAGGATAACTTTGAGGTGGTTCATGCCTACAACAACTTCTTGTTTTGTTCTCTGCTAATAGGAACTTTGGAGCATTGCTTGTCGCAAGTTGGGGGTGATCATATGATTCTATTATGTTAGTATTCTTGAGAGATTGCACTAGTGGATGTATGAACCCTAGACATTATTTCCAAGCATTTATATAAAGTTTTTCTCATTTTTTACTACCTGTTACCTTGCTGGTTTTATATATTCATATTATAATAAATATTCTTGTACTATCCATACTACACTTGTATCACCATCTCTTCGTTGAACTAGTGCACTTATGCAATTTGCCATTGTATTGGGTGTGTTGGGGACACAAGCGATTTCTTGTATTTGATTGCAGGGTTGTTTGAGAGAGACCATCTTCATCCTACACCTCCCACGGTTTTTTGAACTTGAGGTCATCCAGTTTATGGAAATTTGTCGTTGTCCTACAAAACTCTGCACTTGGAGGCCCAACAACATCTACAAGAATAAGATTGCATAGTAGAGATCAAGCTCTTTTCTCACGCCGTTGCTGGGGAGGTGACTGCTTGAAGGTATATATTTAGATCTTGAAATTAAATATTTTAATTTTTTGTTATTCACTAGCTTGGTTTTGTAAAATAAAACTACAAAAAATGGAATTTAGGTTGCCTCAATTGCATCGCCTTTTTAATGTCTTTTGCTAAGATGATGGTTCGGAAAATTGTGCTCACCTGTTAGAGGAATAATTTATATAATTGTTTAATGTGAAATCCTTGAATATTGAGCATGATCGAAATATTGTTGGTATGAATTCTGTGAATATCCATGATGACCATGATATGCAAAGCCACAAGCTTGGGGATGCTATGTGTGATGAAGATGATATTTTTAGTCCCCCAAGTTTTGATAAGCAAATTTATTATGATGAAAGCATGCCCCCTATTTGTGATGATTATTCTCATGAAAGTGGGTTTGGAAGAGTGTCAATTCTAGGTACTAATGATCCCACTATTTTTTGAGGGTGTTGAATCTTATTGGAATAATGATGAAAGTGGGTTTGGATAGGGTATGACTTTATTTAGTGATGAGTCCACTATTTTGGAAGAGGTTTCAATTGATTATGACAACAAACTTTCTATCTATGATGATTATGGTGATGACATGTATGATATAAAGAGTAGTAATAACCATGAAACTTGTCATCGTGATTTTAATGTTCAATCGGATTATGCCAATAAAGTATCACATGATAGTTATTTTGATGAATTTGCTTTCATCACTATTATGAATGATAGGAAGTTCGGTTGTGTGGGTAGTAATGAAAATTCTATGATTATGTATCATGAAAATGTTGCTTTATGTGATATATTGTTTAATTCCTTCATGATTCTACTGAAATTATTATGAGGGGGGAACATATGCTTGTAGGAGTTGCAATAATATCAAGTTTGTTCTCTATTTGTTCAAAGTTTTGAAGTCATGCTTGTTTTATCTTCCTATGCAAATTGATTCTTTCTACAATAAATTGTTTGCTTGCAATCCCTATTCATAGGAAGTCAGATAGACTTAAATGTGCCTGTCATGTGATTCATGATGCTCTTTTCATGTTTCAATTATTACTCTTTATGTGGGCATCATTAAAATCATCATGCCTAGCTAAAAGGCATTAAAGAAAAGCGTTTGCTGGGAGACAACCCAACACTTATCCTTTTTAGTTTTGTGTGTACACATGATTAGGCTACTATAGTAATCATGTTTTGTGTCTTTTATTTCAATAAGGTGGCAAGTAAAGCCTTTGGTATAGTGTGGATACTTGTTTGTTTGATTTCGTCCAAAAACAGAAACTTTTACGTCCAATGCAGAATTTCTATGATTTTAATGGAGAGTCAAAATGTTCTGAAATTTTTTAAATTTTTTTATATGAAAATTCTCTGCTTTGTGCTAATTTTTTAGAATTTTCAAAAATAGGGAACTATGGTTTAAGTTTAGATCTTTAAAGATTGTTCAGTTTTTGACATATTTTGTTTTGCATGCATAGTTTGCTTGTTTTAGCATATGCATACCTTATATTTAGTAATATAAATTATGGTAATGATAGAATACCACAGGTATTATGTGATAACACTTATGAATCTTGTCTTTAAAGTACCTAAGTGAATGATCTATATTTATTATACTAACCCATCTCACGAAGTTTCGTTGAGTTTTGTGTGATTGAAGTTTTCAAGTTTTGAGTAAGACATTGATATGGGGAGAATAAGGAATGGTAAGACCCTAAGATTGGGGATTTCCAAGTAACCGCACGGAAATATTGAAGGAGGACTCAAGCATCTAAGCTTCGGGATGCCCTGGAAGGCATCCCCTGTTTCATCTTCGACACAATCGGTATACCTTACTTGGAGCTATATTTTCATCATCACATAATATGTGTTTTGCTTTGAGCATCATTTTATTTTGTTGTTCTATATTATATATTATTTATAATATTGTTTCCAATAAAGAGTTCCAAGAATTGCCTTTAGAATGTTTGAATTGCATGTGCGATGTGTGTTGTACAAAAACAGAAATATTTGTTGTAGTGGAAAGTTGATGAATTGTTATGGAGTACTTCCATACAAATTCTTTACCATGTCCTAAATTTTCATAATTCTTGGAGATACATAAGTACACTTTTTAAATAGATTTCTACACACTTTTCTATTTGGACAGATTTTGTCATAGTTTTGTTATACACTTATGCTAGAGTTTTCATGGCTTATATTGATGGATATAAATTGTGGAAATGATAGTATACAGTACCTAATGTTTGAAAATTATTATGAAACCTGTCTTGATTGTACATGAAGAGTTGATTTATTCTGACGAGTTCTTTAAAAGTTTTGTGTGGATTAAGATTTTGAGACCTAGGTGAAACCGGGCTATGAGAAGATTGAACGAGATACAAAAGATAAAGCTTGGCGATTCCCATGGCACCCCAAGTAAATATTTCAAGAAGTCTCAAGCATCTAATCTTGTGAATGTTATGTATCTCACCTCTCTTCATAAAACAAATATCGGTTAGCCTACGTTTAGCCTAGATTTTTATTTGCCCACATGATATGTGCTATTCTTGGAATGTATTGTCGTTTTCTTTGCTGTTTTAAGTAGACATCAGATCTGAAAATCTTTATTGATAGAGAGTCCTAACATAGATACTTAATTGTTAACTACTCATTGATCTTCAATTATATGTTTTTGAGAGTAGTTTGATGTTTACTCTTGTGCTTCACTTATATCCTAAGAATAAATTGGGAATGAATGAAATATCATAATTCTTAAATTATAAATTTGCTATATGCTTAGTAGTAGTTTCACATTTGGTTTAGCAAGTAAAATTTATTGAAGTTTAACAATCACTATATTGGTCATACAAGCAATTCATGAATGATTAGTATAAGAAAGAGAACTTTCACATACAATATATATGATCTCGAACTTCTTTTATGATTGTGAGTACCTTCTAATTTTTTTCAACCTTGATAAAATAGTTGAAGTTGGACAAGGAAGACAACGTAATGGTTATGTTTGGGTATATTTGGGTAGAAGTTATATTGTTATGGATCCCCCAACATGTGGTGCTTGTTTGGAACCTTTTTGCTAGCCAGAACTTCATACTAAGTAGAGATATTACTTGTGCATCCAAATCCTTGAGCTAAGTTTCTTCAATGAGAGTCCACCATACCAACCTACATATGGTATTTCACTGCCATTCGAAGTAAATTTGTCGGTGCCACCTCTAAAAGTTTCAAATAAACATCCGTTTTGTGTGCGTATACTGCTCGTGGAGAGATCAGGGCGGTCAATATCTTCCATGCTAAGCGGGATATTCTCATGATGAGTGTTTATTCACTTATCATTGCACATGAGAGACTAGTAAAAAGGGTGCCTAGTCCTGCATAATACAAAAATAAATAAATAGAGAAGAACTCCCCCTAGAAAGTTGATTGTTTGGAGGACAGTCATGGATACGGCTAGCCATGGAAAGTATTTGAATGGTTGAGGGCAAGTGAAATTTCAATTCTTTTTGGGAACCACATATAATGTGATTAGCATGGAAGATATTGACATCGCTTGTTGTAACATTGACAAGAAAGGAACACCACGCAAAATATATCCATCTCTATTTTAGGTAATGGGCTCTGGCACCTCTGCAAATCCCCACTTCCATCTATGAATGGGCAATCTATTAACTTTTATGTTATTTACTGTCATGTTATTTCTTTTCATGTTGAGTCAACTACTTATTCCAGCCTTAATATATTAGTTGGCAAGCACCATGTCATATCCCTGAATCCCTAATAGAGTTTAGCAAGATTGTGCTCATGTTTTATTCATTGCATCCAAGAAAATGAAATGAAATCAAAAGAAAGGAATGAAAACAAGAGCCAACCCTCGAAACCCTATATTCAAAACAATTCAAATTAGGTGACAAATCAATGAACCCAAAATGGCCTTCATAAAAGTTCATATTTTCTGATAATTATTGGAAACAAAATATCAGGTGTGAAATATATTTTCAAAATGCTTTTAGAATTTTATTTTATATATAAAAGTCACTAAAATCAATTATATATTTGATTTCAAATATTTCAGATTTTCAAAAAATGTTGAAAACTTTATATGGGTTTGGAAATATTACCGAGCAGCCCGAGCTTCCCCTCGACACCGCAGTAAGCTCTGGAGTGTTTCCCCCCATCTACCCCTCTCTTTCCTTCGCTCTAGCCCCGTGGTCATCGAGCGGAGCTCCGGCCGCCGCAGTGGCTCGTCGCCGGTGCCCTCCGGCCACCCTCAGCCCCTCCCGATGCTTCTGTTAGAGGGGGTCGAGCCTGGGATTCGTCCCAGTGCTCTCAGATCCCAAGTCCGAGGCCTGCAGCGCAATTTAGAGCAACTCCGGCGAGGATCCACCGCGGTTTTGGTCGCCACCGGCGAGATTCTGGTGGGGGCCGATGTGGAGGGATCATTATGGCCTAATCCCCCCTCAGTGCCACTAACCAGTGGCCCCCAAAGTGGGTCAAACCCCACTTAGCCTCTGGTTAGCGCGGGATTATACCAGAGCCGTTGACCAGTGGGCCCTTCTAGTCAGGTTTGACCTGGCCAGCCCCTGTTGACCATGATGATGTCATAATGACGCAATAAATACTATTTCTGATTTAATATAATTCCAGAATAATTGCAAAACTTTGGAAATTCATAGAAAATTGATTATAACTCCAAATCTGACAATTAATATATGCAAATTGATCAGAAAAATTCAATGAACACAATGGTGCTACTTTCATGCATGAAAAACAAAGTTATGAAACAGCATCAGGTCAAATCAATTAAATGATTATGATAAATATGTTAATTCAAATAATATTTGAATTTGAATTCAAATCAGCATCATCCTATAAGTTTGATAGCCACTTTAACCCATGCTACAATTCAGTTCATGCCATGATCATGCATCATATTGTTGCATATGATTGTTATTGATTGATTGTTATTATTTCGGTAGGCTCTGCCCCTCTGGATATGTCCGAATATCCGACTGACGGATATTACCATTGTGCTGAGCAACAAGGCAAGCACCCTTTTGATCATCCATCCCGATATCATCCCATGTTCTTGCTCCTGCTCCCACTTATTGCATTAGGACAAAATATTTCACATGCTTTACTTCGATAGCGGAACCTATTCCTTTGCATGACCTGTCGTTGTCACAGTAAATAGCCAAACCATGCAACCTAGCATACCTGGTAGACGCTTGAGCTGTGATGTGTTTATTCCTGCTATGCTTGCCATGCCTAGAGTTGTGTCAGGTCTGTTTCATCTGGGTGATGAACATGAATGGATGAATGTGTTCTAGTGACAAGGAATAAGTGTGGAACCTGATTTGGTAAAGGTACCGATGAAAGGCTATGTAGGAGTACATGGCGGGTTGTTTCATTAGAACCGTCCTTAGGAACTGAGTTCCGTGTATGTAATCCAAGACTAGATACTACCAAACGTTGCGATACTTAATTGACCCTCTCGACTTATTAATCGCCTAGTACTCGGTCCAGGAGTTGCAAGTAGTTTCTGGTGTTTATAGTCATGCTGGAGGCCGTGCATAGTGCTGACCTTAGAGGTGGGCTATGATGCGGTAGGCAGTGGCACAGTGTACCAAGTGGCACCCGGATGGTGGGCTTGGGAACCCTGCGCACATCGTTTGGGGCCGTGGCGGAAACCTAGGCCGGACTTCCGTGCGGGTTACCCTCAAATAGGCGATAAACCTGGACTAGGTACTAATGTGGTTAACGGTTGTGGCCGACTCCCTCGCTGGGCTTCCGCTTGAAGGTTGCCGAGGTGCATGATGTGCACATAGCGGTAGTGGCGAGAGCGTGTGTGAAGAAGTACACCCCTGCAGGGTTATGATCTATTCGAATAGCTGCGTCTGCGGATATGGACTACATGGAGACATATGTTGTTCATAAATAACTATAATGGTTACTCATAAAAGTATCAAGATAAGTGTGAGTGTCATGGATGGCATTTCCGTAGGAAGACGGGAATAATTCTATGATGGTGTATTGTTGTGGAGTTAGTGGACTCGTGTGCGAGAAATCAAAGTTGTTAAAACTATTTAAAACATAGTTTAGTCTAGCCAAGAGTCAAAGCTGGCTTGCTGCATGAAACACCACAACCCCCTTTATTGATACCTGAGCATGAGTAGATAGATATGTTCTAAAGTCTTGCTGAGTACTCTTGTACTCATGTTTGCTTAATAATCATTGTAGAGGATACCCACGAGCCAACAGGTGGGTTCTTTCTAGACATCGATGATGACGAGTAGCTGGTGTCCCAGCTACGACCTGGCCCCTTTCAGAAGGGATCTGTAGATAGTCAGGCTTTATGCCTTATCCTTTCAACTGTGTGTACTCAGATAGCTTTTATGCTTCCGTTGGTTTGTATGACATTGATGTGTCGGGTCGTGTGATCCCTGCTTGTATGGACATATTATGCAAGACTCTTCCGAGTCTTCTAAATAAATGTTGTGATGTTGTATGGTTATGTTGTGATGCCATTGTTGTATCTATGCATATCTAGTATGTCATGCGTACGTGTGATGCACTATGATATGTATGGGATTCGACACCTAGTCGTATGCCTTAGTAGCTCTCTATACAGAGAAATGCCCCTTTGTGATTCCGCTGAGCCTTGGTAGTTCGCTACTGCTCCAAACACATTGGTTGACCGGCATGTATCCTTCTTAGTTGTTGTGTCTGTCCCTACGGGGAAATGTCACGCGGTATAATGGAGTCCTTGTAGCTTGCTATGACTCGTCTACACTCGATGTTGACCGACACCTGCTTTGCTGGGTTATGTATGCCTGTCTCTGTACAGTTGAGCCACTTGAGTTTATGACTAGATATGTCGACCCGGGTTCTTTGACATTGGAATGCTAGCGACACTAATGCATATGTGAGTCAAAAGGCGCAAACGGTCCCGGCTAAGGTAAGGTGGCAGCCGTGGGGATAACCGTGCGTGAGACCGCAAAAGGATGCAATGTGTTACAGGCTGGATTCCTATGGCTTAGGATCGGGGTCCCGACAGCGTTGGTATCAGAGCCTGACTGACTGTAGGATTACCAAGCCAAACTGGACGAAGTTGAGTCTAGAATTGCTTTAGTTATATATAAGGAAATTGTTTGTGGAAAGGAACATAATATTCTTGCTTCTCTTCTCAAGTCATTCTATACTGGTCATCCTCATATTTTCTGCAGGTATTAAGAACTAGGTTACTTATCTTTCTCTCCGGATCGTGTATTACTAATCGGTAGATTGTCGGAAAAACGAGTCGAGAGTTACTCCGAGTTTCTTTTGCTCCAAGGAAAATAAAATAAGTTTTGATGACCATGGAATTGAACTTGATAGTTGAGTGGTTATGTTGTCCTATCTTTTGTGGGTTGTCTCAAAATTGTTTTTGAGCATTTACATCCGTTATGCTGCCCAATTTTGTCTCCAGAGCTCTAATGCCTTTTGCATTACTCTCTATTTCAGATGCCTGACCGTCCTTCTCGTCAGGTGGTCCGTCTGACCAGGTGTATTGATGTGCGGGGTCACACGGCCATGCTGGTCAGGATGATGTGAGTAGCCGGTTATCGCTGGTACCCAGAGTATACAGTGGAGGAGCAGTACTGGGATTTCAACCAGAGTCAGTACCTGTGCACTGTTAGGGTATTCCCAGATTACCCTGGAGCCGAAGAGCCGATCCATTGGTCTTGTGGATTGGGGGTTACTGTTGACATGGCGGTACAAGATGCTGCTTATTCAATGTTGAGCATCACGAGAGCCAGACATGCACTGCTTCAGAATTCAGAGTTCTGCTATGTTCCCGCTTCTCAACCAGGAGAAGAAGGATACCTCAGTGGGGTCTACTTTGATTCCTCTATGGAGGATCCGCTGCTGCAGTCCACCGCCGAGATGTTAGGGACTAGATACAGAGATGCTCGTGCCCTTCGTATGGAGCTCTATGCTACACGTGCCTGTCAGTGGACGGCTTTGACACAGCTGGCACCTGTAGTTCAGACTTGGTATGGAGATATGGAGATGTTGAACCCTGTTAGGACCCATCTTCCAGCTCATGTTGACTCGCTTGCTATAGGAGGAGTCACCCCTCTTCGGGGACCTCTACTACCACCAGTAAGGGGACCAAGGCCACACCCATGTCCTCACGGTTCCCAGGGGTCTCAGGCTCGAATATTTCCTGATCCGCAGGTTGAGCTCCCAGGCCCTGGAGGCAACCTCTATGAGATGTTTTATGCGGATGCTTGAACCCGTGAGTGGAAGAGTAGTATGGTAGTAGTTGTACTTCCACAGTCCTGTGTGTCTTGTGGAGTATGCTTATGTTGTAAGATGAGTTCCGAAGGCATAGATAAATAATGTATAGGAAGCTCGGAAAGCCTCTGATGAGTAGTATCATCTTTTTAGTAGTTAATCGCCTCCCACACCCTATTTCTACTAAATAACTAGGGTTTGGCCCTCCTCGCGCTTCCTCATGCTCCTTTCATCCCCTCCTAACCTCGCTGGTGTCTAGTCGTGTTCTCACCAGTGCCAGTCTCCACACTACACCTGGAAGATCTAGTTGCTCCGCCATTCTGGTCGCTTGCCTCGACCCCCCCCCTTGCACAATCCCCATCGTCTCCCATGGGATGCTCCCCAATCTCTTCCTCAATGGCGTCACCTGCAGGCAAGGTACTACCATCTTCCTCCCATACCTTACTGGAGAATCCAGCATTCATATATTAGTAGATTATGAATTACAATTTTGTAGATGGATGGATGGAACTGTTGGTTTTGGTTGTTATCTGTAGTATATTATGTGATGTATGTTAGCAAGTATATTAAATGTTTAATTGCTCAATTTGAATTTTGAGATTTTGTATATTTAGATGTATAACGATTATTAGTTTTACCTCTTATCTATTTTTTTATATGCCTACAATAGAGTATTTCGGTATATTACATAGCTAGGTGCATGGAATTATGGTATGATACAAAAAAAATTTAGATATAAGTTGGCAAGTTTCTGTTTAATCTACCGATTAATGGTCGACCGATCAATCGAGTTAATAGGCCGATTCACCGATTAATCGCTACTCCCAAGCCGACCGAGCAGCTACAAGTTACCGATTTCTTGAACAATGTGTATATATGGCAGTTGCTTGTTACCATGTTGTTCGGATGTTCATTTCCACATTCCATGTGTTCGGTGCATTCTGAATCCATAGCTAGTATTGATGTTGAAATTAGTCTAAGTTGTGAGTTTGTTTGCGAGGATGGTGTTCACCAGGCTGAACCGTGCCCCTACCCATGAGGAGGGAGAGGGTAGTCAGGCATCACAGGAGGAATTGCCTCACCCGCCTTCTGTGGAGGAAGTTATGCTTGAGGCAGAAAGAAACAAAGAGAGAGACCACCCGTCTGCTAGAGTGTATTAAGCAAAATACGGCTCGTCAGCCGCGGAATGACGCAGTGTCCCTCAATGACTTCGTGAAGCTGAATCCCCCCGAAGTTCCATCACTCCGTCGATCCTCTCGACGCTGATGACTGGTTGTGCAGTATATCGCGCAAGATTCGCTCTGCCAATGTTTCTGAGGCCGACAAGGTAGCCTTTGTGTTGTACTTTCTGGAAGTACCCGCCAATCTGTGGTGGGAGAATTTTGAAGCTATGCATCCTGCCGGACCAGCAACCACATGGGCAGACTTCAGTGCAGCCTTCCGTCTGCATCACATTCCAAAGGGTCTGATGGACCGTAAGAGAGAGGAATTATGTGCTTTCACCCAAGGAATGTTGACTATGGATTCTTATAGCTGCGAGTTCGGTAATCTCGCTTGCTACGCAACTGAAGAGGTGTCAACTGATGACAAGAAGCAAGCAAGATTCTGCAAGGGTCTGAGCCCTGAACTTCATCGTGATTTGCGCCTCCATGAATGTACAAGTTTTCAAGCTCTTGTCAACAAGGCGATCAGTGCCGAGACTGGTCATACCGACTATGAAGCCACGAAGAAGCACTCTCTTGACTCTGGCTCCTCATCTGGTTCCGCGTTTCCAAAACGCAGGTTGTGGGTCCCAAATAGCTCTCTGCGCCAAGATATACCCCGAGGCCATCCTATGTGGCGCCTTAGGTGAACCATACCAACCCTCCAGCAAAGACCTATGGTGGTCCAGCTAGCAATGTTGCACCACGTGCCAATCAAGTGATCTGTTACAAGTGTGGAGAACCAGGGCACTACTCACGAGAGTGTCCCTAGAATATAGGTGCCAAGCAACCTGGAAAGTTCGTTGGCCAATGCAAGTCGGGCAAAGCTTACTATGTGAAGCCAACTCCTGCACGTGGCGGCATGAATTATGTTTCAGCAGAAGAAGCTGCAGAGGATCCTGACGTCATATTGGGTACGCTCCTTGTCAATCATCACGCAGCGTCTGTCTTTTTGACGCTGGGTCATCTCATTCCTTCATTTCTGAAAGTTATGCAAAGTTGCATGACATGTCCTTTTGTGATATGCCAATCCCATTAGTTGTCCAAACCCCTGGTAGTAAATGGAAAACTTCTAGGATAAGCTATGACAATGAAATACTAGTAGACAGCCTAGTTTTTCTAGCATCTTTGATAGCTCTGAAATCCTCGGATATCAATATCATCTTGGGTATGGACTGGATGCCAGCTCATTATGCCAAGATTGATACTCACTCCAGAAATGTTCAGCTTACCCATCACTCAGGTGAGATAGTTAATGTCTCTACTCGAGTTGCCAAATGCCAACTCTATTCCCTAAATGTAAACCCTCTTCCAGAACTTGAAGACATTTCGGTAGTCCGTGACTTCCCGGATGTTTTTCCAGAAGAACTGCCAGGAATTCCACTTGACAGGGATGTAGAGTTTGTGATAGATCTTGTTCCAGGAACTGTCCCAATAGCCAGAAGACCCTATAAGATGGCACCCTTGGAGCTAGCCAAACTTAAGAAGCAACTAGATGAGGCCCTGAATAAAGGTTTCATTCGTCCTAGCTCTTCTCCTTGGGCTTGTCCCGTCCTCTTCATCAAGAAGAAGGATGGAACGGACCGGATGGTTGTTAACCTGTTAACCTGGTCACCATAAAGAACAAGTATCCGCTCCCCAGGATCAACGATCTGTATGATCAGCTCGTTGGATCCTCGGTCTTCTCCAAAATGGATTTGAGGTTGGGTTACCATCGAATCAAGATCATGTAACATCCCAAAATTTCCTAATTTGGAATGTTTTACAATTGTAGCTAAGCATCTATGCATATTTGTTGAAATAAAGTTGGCATTGGATTTCTTTCAAATTTTTTTCTCTTTGCATTTCCATTTTTTTCTTCATGCGAGAAGTGCCGGGAAACTATTTCTTTCAAGCAAGAAAGAGAGGAGGAATATGACCCTCCAAAACCAGGGGCACTTTTGATATATTTTGGGCCAATAAAACCAAAAATTTGTTGAGAAAATATTTGCAAAAGGAAATAAAGCTTTTAGGGGTTTTTCTAAAAAAAAAAAATTTCAAGTTTTTATTTTGGCCTTGGAAAAATGTTAAACGTGTATAGAATTTTTTTTCTGAAAATTTTCATATATAATATCACTATTTTTAGATTTTATTTACTTACCTCTTTATTCATTTTAGTTTCTATTTTAGAAAAATAGGAAAGGAGGAACTTTTTTTTTTTGGAAAAGCGCCCGGGTGTCTTTCAATGTCTCGGCCAAATCACCCGATCGCCAGATCCGGAGGGATTCCGGATCGACCGCCCGATCCTTGCCCCCTCGCCTCTCTCTCTCGCCGTTCCCCCCACGCCCGATCCCCTTCCCTCCCTCGGCCATCTTTTTTCCTTCCCGAGCCCCTCCTCTTTCCTTCCTCGCCGGTAGCACCGGGATCCGATCCCAGCCCCGATTTCCCTCCCCTCTCGAGCCTCCCCTCTCCCCTATATAAACCCCGGCCCCCTCCACGACCCCGTTCCCCTCGTCGCCGCTGATATGTCTCAAACGTATCTATAATTTTTGATGGTTTCACGCTGTTATCTTGTCAACTTTGGATGTTTTGTTTACCTTTTATATCTTTTTGGGACTAACTTATTAATTCAGTGCCAAGTGCCAGTTCCTGTTTTTTCTGTGTTTTTGACTCTTTTCAGATCTGATTTTGGAACAGAGTCCAAACGGAATAAAATCCCCTAAATAAATTTTTCCAGAACGGAAGAAGATCGGGAGGCTTGAGGGCCAAGAAAGTGGGCGCACAGGGGTCCACAAGCCCTGTTGCCGCGGCCAGGGGGTAGTCCGCGACAACCAAGCTTGTGGCCCCCCTGGCGCTCCCCTGCCCTAGGTCTTTGGCCTATAAATTCCCTAAAAATCCAGGAAAAATCAGAGCGTCCAAGAACACACTTTTCCGCCGCCGCAAGCTTCCGTTTCCGCGAGATCTCATCTGGAGACCCTTCTCGGTGCCCTGCCGGAGGGGACTTTGGAGTTGGAGGGCTTCTTCATCAACATCATCGCCCCTCCAATGACTCGTGAGTAGTTCACTTCAGACCTACGTGTCCGTAGTTAGTAGCTAGATGGCTTCTTCTCTCTCTTGGATCTTCAATACAAAGTTCTCCATGATCTTCATGGAGATCTATCCGATGTAATCCTCTTTGGCGGTGTGTTTCTCGAGATCCGATTAATTGTGTATTTGTGATCAGATTATCTATGATATATATTTGAGTCTTTGCTGATTTCTTATATGCATGATTTGATATCCTTGTAAGTCTCTCCGAGTCTTGGGTTTTGTTTGGCCACCTAGATCTATGATTCTTGCAATGGGAGAAGTGCATGGTTTTGGGTTCATACCGTGTGGTGACCTTTCCCAGTGACTGAAGGGGCAGCAAGGCACGCGTCATGTTGTTGCCATCAAGGGTAACAAGATGGGCTTTTATCGTAGATATGAGATTGTCCATCTACATCATGTTATCTTGCTTAAGGCGTTACTCTGTTCTCATGAACTTAATACACTAGATGCATGCTGGATAGCGGTCGACGTGTGGAGTAATAGTAGTACATGCAGAAAGTATCGGTCTACTTGTTTTGGACGTGATGCCTATAGATATAATCATTGTCGTAGATAACGTCACGACTTTGCGCGCTTCTATCATTTGCTCGACAGTAATTCGTTCACCCACCTTCTACTTGCTTTCACGAGAGAAGCCACTAGTGAATACTACGGCCCCCGGGTCTATTCACACCTATCGTTTCCACTTTCGTTTTTACTTTGCTTTGTTCCTTTCTGCTTTCAGTTCTCACTTGGCAAACAATCTATAAGGGATTGACAACCCCTTCATAGCGTTGGGTGCAAGCTCTTAGTGTTTGTGCAGGTACTTGTGATAATCCTTCACTGGATCGATACCTTGGTTCTCAAAACTGAGGGAAATACTTACCGCCGCTGTGCTACATCACCCTTTCCGCTTCGACAGAACACCAGCGCAAGGCTCCAAGGCCACGAGGGAATCCTTTGCATATTTGCCAAGGAAGTCCCTAAAGGCGTAGCCGTAGCAGAAGGATTCCTAGTGCCATTGCTGAGGAGTATCAAGACAAGAATAGTCTCCCATCAGCATGGTTGTTTCTGGCACCGTTGGAAGGTCTTTTGTTGCAGTAGCAGAAGTATTTCTGGCGCCGTTGCCGGTGAAGGAGAGATCTATCCAAGTAGGTCTCACAAACTCATCTCTTGCATTTACTTTTTTTGCCAGTTACTTCTCGTGTTCCTCTCCCCCACTTCACATTTGCCGTTTTCATTTGCCTTTCTCCTTTGCCTTTTTATTTTGCCTTTTTGCTGTATTCCTTTGCCGTTCCCTTTCGCCTGTTTTCCTCGCCTTCTCTTAGGCTTGTTCGTGAGAGACCTTTCCTCATGGCCAAACCAAACTATTTCAGAAAATTGGAGGAGATTGAAACTAGTGTCAAAGGTTTCATGTCTTCTCAGTTTGACCAAAATAGTTACTTCCGTAGGGAATTAAAAGAGCAGAATTCTTTTTTGGTCTGTTTGAATAAAAAAGTTGATGATATGGCCAAGGATTTCCTTGCACTAAATTCTCAGCTTGCTCACCCTGAAAAATTGGTGGGCCAAATTTCTGACAAGTAGGCTACCTTAGTCAATAAGATGGCAGCTAAACCTGAAATTTGTGATGCAGATCACGAAGATCTTAAAGAGCTTGGTGTGACTCCTCTTGAATCTTTGTTTTCGCATGTCAAACCTATTGATGAAGGGGCTGGATATGAATCCACTTTGGTTGAAAAACGCCCCAATGATTCGGAGCCCACCTATCTTGATGATAAAGGTGTGGAGATTGGAGTAGAAGAAATCAAAATTTTGGGTAGTAATGAAACTACCACTTTGGATTTCAAGGAATTCAATTATGTTAGTTGCTCCTTGTTTGAATGCATTTCTCTGATGCAATCCATTGCAAACTCTCCACATGCTTAGAGCCAAAGCAAAGCCTTTACCGCGCATATCGTAGATGCTATGATGAAATCTCTTGAAGAGAAGCTCGAATTATAAGTCTCTACACCTAGAAAACTTCATGATGAGTGGGAACCTACTATCAAAATCAAGATCAAAAACTATGAGTGCAATGCTTTGTGTGATTTGGGTGCTAGTGTTTCCGTGATTCCAAAGTCTTTATGTGTTATTCTTGGTTTTCATGAGATTGAAGAGTGTTCTCTTTATTTGCATATTGCGGATTCTACTGTCAAGAAACCCATGTGGAGGATCTATGATGTTCTTATTGTTGCAAATAAGAACTATGTACCTATGGATTTCATTGTACTTGACATAGATTGCAATCCCTCATGTCCCATTATTCTTGGTAGACCTTTCCTAAGGACTATTGGTGCTATCATCGATAGAAGGAAGGGGATATTACATTTTAATTTCCTCTAAAGAAGGGCATGTAGCACTTTCCTAGAAATAAAATAAGATTGCCTTATGAATCCATGATGGGGGCTACTTATGGTTTGAGCACCAAAGATGACTATACGTGATTCCATCACCTTTTGCCTAGCTAAGGGCTTTAAACAATAACGCTTGTTGGGAGGCAACCCAACGAATCTATCCTTTTCTTTATGTTTTGTGTTTTCCACACTTTCATAATTCTTTTATGATCGTGTTTTTTTGTGTTTCTTTTTGCGTTTGTGACAAGCAAAACCGTTATGATTAGTCTTGGGGATGATCGTTTGGTCATGCTGGAAAATACAGAAACTTTCTACTCACGAAAATAATTTTCATTGTTTTTATGTAAGAGCTTTTGAGTTGATTCTTTTTTATTCTGATTTCCACGAAAATTCGTCAGACTGTCGTAATTGTTTAGAATTTTTGAAGTAGCAGAAGTATACGAAGTATACAGATTGCTACAGACTGGTCTGCTGTTAACAGGCTCTGTTTTTGTTGTGTTGGTTGCTTATTTTGATGAAACTATGGATAGTATCGGGGGGTATTAGCCATGGAATATTGAAAATACAATAACCCAACATCAACATAAGTAGAATTTAAGTTTGCTACAGTACCTAAGGAGGTGGTGGTTTGCTTTCTTATACTAATGTTATCACGAGTTTCTGTTTAAGTTTCGTGTTGTGAAGTTTTCAAGTTTTGGGTGAAGTTCTTATGGACAAAAAGATAAAGAGTGGCAAGAGCTCAAGCTTGGGGATGCCCAAGGCACCCCAAGATGATTCAAGGATGCCGTAAAAGCCTAAGCTTGGGGATGCCTCGGGAAGGCATCCCCTCTGTCGTCTTCAATCCATCGGTAACGTTACTTGGGGCTATATTTTTATTCACCACATGTTATGTGTTTTTCTTGGAGCGTCTTGTATCGTAGGAGTCTTTTATTTTTCTTGTGTCACAATCATCCTTGCTGCACACCTAGATAGGGAGACATGCACTCACCGTGATTTTGTCGAGCTTCACTTATATCCTTTGGTAGACAATTCAGCTCACATGTGCTTCACTTATATCTTTTGAGCTAGTTGCTTTTGCTCTATGTGCATCACTTATACCTTTTAGAACACGGCAGTGCATGGCTTGGTAGTTGATCTATGCTTTGAAATTAGTCTCAAAAGGGGTAGTTATCCAAAGGGATACGAAAACTTCCACCTTCATGTGCATTGAATAGTTAGAGAAGTTTGATTCATCTCAACTAGTTTTGAGTTGTGGTTATGGTAATATTGAAGTTATATGAGTAAGGTGTTGTGGATCTAGAAATACTTGTGTTGAAGTTAGTGATTACCGTAGCATGCATGTATGGTGAACCGCTATGTGATGAAGTCTGAGCATGATTAGTCTATTGATTGTCATCCTTTGTGTGGCGGTCGGGATCGCGCGATGGTTTATACCTACCAACCCTTCCCCTAGGAGTATGCGTTGAATGCTTTGTTTCGATTACTAATAAAACTTTTGCAACAAGTATATGAGTTCTTCGTGACTAATGTTGAGTCCATGGTTTAGATGCACTTTCACCTTCCACCATCACTATCTTCTTTAGTGTCGTGCAACTTTCGCCGGTGCACAAAACCCACCATTAGCCTCCCTCAAAACAGCCACCATACCTACCTACTATGACTTTTTCAAAGTCATTACGGGATATATTGCCATGCAACTACCACCATGACATGTGCCACCATGTCTACATTGCCATTGCATGATCGTAAGATAGCTAGCATGATGTTTCCATTAATGTCTATGCCATGCTAGATCATTGTCACGGTACACTACCGAAGGCATTCCATATAGAGTCATCATTGTTCTAAGCTTTGAGTTGTAAGTGTGATGATCATCATTGATGGAGCATTGTCCCATGTGAGAAAATAAAAGTGGCCAAAGATGCCCATCAAAAAAAAGAGGCCAAAGAGCCCATTCAAATTTTTTTAGAGAAAATGAGAGAAGGGACAATGCTACCACCTTTCCACACTTGTGCATATTAAGCACCATGATCTTCATGATTGAGAGTCTCTCGTTTTGTCACCACCATATAGCTAGTGGGAAATTTTCATTATATAACTTGGCTTGTATATTCCAATGATAGGCTTTCTAAAAATTTGCCTTAGGTCTTCGTGAGCAAGCAAGTTGGATGCACACCCACGAGTTTTCTTTAAGAGCTTTCACATACTTTTAGCTCTAATGCATCATTTGTATGGCAATCCCTACTCATTCACATTGATATCTATTGATGAGCATCTCCACAGCTCATTGATATGCCTAGTTAATGTGACCATCTTCTCCTTGTTTGTGTTGCAACCTCCACCACACTCCACACCACTTATAGTGCTAAAACCATGGCTCACGATCATGTATTGCGTGAGAGTTGAAAAAGTTTGAGAAAGTAAAGGTGTGAAAACAATTACTTGGCCAATACCGGGGTTGTGCATGATTTAAATTGGTTGTGCAATGATGATAGAGCATAGCCAGACTATACGATTTTGTAGGGATAACTTTCTTTTGGCCTTATTATTTTGAAAGTTCATGATTACCTTGCTAGTTTGCTTGAATTATTATTGTCTCCACGTCGATAGAAAACTATTGTTTTGTATCTAATGGATTTGAACATTCACGTCACATAAGAGGAATTTTAAAAAGGACATCTATGTTAGACAGCATGAAAGCATCAAAAATTCATTCTTTATCACTTCCCTACTCGAGGACGAGCAGGAGTTAAGCTTGGGGATGCTTGATACGTCTCAAACGTAACTATAATTTTTGATGGTTTCACGCTGTTATCTTGTCAACTTTGGATGTTTTGTTTACCTTTTATATCTTTTTTGGGACTAACTTATTAATTCAGTGCCAAGTGCCGGTTCCTATTTTTTCTGTGCTTTTGACTCTTTTCAGATCTGATTTTGGAATGGAGTCCAAAAGGAATAAAATCCTTAAAATATTTCTTCCATAATGGAAGAAGATCGGGAGGCTTGAGGGCCAAGCAAGTGGCCCCACAGGGGGCCCACAAGCCCTGTTGCCGCGGCCAGGGGGGAGGCCGCGGCAACCAAGCTTGCGGCGCCCCTTGCGCTCCCCTGCCCTAGGTCTTTGGCCTATGAATTCCATAAAAATCCAGAAAAAATCAGGGCGTCCACGAAAACAATTTTCCTCCGTCGCAAGCTTCCATTTCCGCGAGATCTCATCTGGAGACCCTTCTCGGTGCCCTGTCGGAGGGGACTTTGGAGTTGGAGGGCTTCTTCATCAACATCATCGCCCCTCCAATGACTCCTGAGTAGTTCACTTCAGACCTACGGATCCGTAGTTAGTAGCTAGATGGCTTCTTCTTTCTCTTGGATCTTCAATACAAAGTTCTCCATGATCTTCTTGGAGATCTATCCGATGTAATCCTGTTTGGCGGTGTGTTTGTCAAGATCCGATGAATTGTGGATTTGTGATCAGATTATCTATGATATATATATTTGAGTCTTTGCTGATTTCTTATATGCATGATTTGATATCCTTGTAAGTCTCTCCGAGTCTTGGGTTTTGTTTGGCCAACTAGATCTATGATTCTTGCAATGGGAGAAGTGCTTGGTTCTGGGTTCATACCGTGTGGTGACCTTTCCCAGTGACGGAAGGGGCAACAAGGCACACATCATGTTGTTGCCATCAAGGGTAACAAGATGGGCTTTTATCGTAGATATGAGATTGTCCATCTACATCATGTCATCTTGCTTAAGGCATTACTCTGTTCTCATGAACTTAATACACTAGATGCATGCTGGATAGCGTTCGACGTGTGGAGTAATAGTAGTAGATGCAGGATGTATCGGTCTACTTGTTTTGGACGTGATGCCTATAGATATAATCATTGCCGTAGATAACGTCACGACTTTGCGCGGTTCTATCAATTGCTCGACAATAATTCGTTCACCCACCGTCTACTTGCTTTCATGAGAGAAGCCACTAGTGAATACTACGGCCCCCAGGTCTATTCACACCTATCGTTTCCACTTTCGCTTTTACTTTGCTTTGTTCCTTTTTTCTTTCAGTTCTCACTTGGCAAACAATCTATAAGGGATTGACAACCCCTTCATAGCGTTGGGTGCAAGCTCTTTGTGTTTGTGCATGTACTTGTGGTAATCCTTCACTGGATCAATACCTTCGTTCTCAAAACTGAGGGAAATACTTACCGCCTCCGTGCTACATCACCCTTTCCGCTTCGAGGGAACACCAACGCAAGGCTCCAAGGCTACGGGGGAATCCTTTGCATATTTGCCAAGGAAGTCCCTAAAGGCGTAGCCGTAGCAGAAGGATTCCTGGTGCAGTTGCTCAGGAGTATCAAGACAAGAATAGTCTCTCGTCAGCACGCTTATTTGTGGCGCCGTTGGACGGTCTTTTCTTGTAGTAGCAGCCGCCTCCCCTTGCCGCCCCAACCGCCCCTGTCTCCCATCCTCGCTGGAGCCGAGCTCCAGGAAACACCCCGGCACCCTGCCGCACCACCCCACGCCTCCCCGCACCACCCGACGCCACCAGCAGCCACCCCACCGCCCCCGCACCCCATTTTTCCCCCAAGGCCTCGAGCTCCTCGCCCCACGCCACGGCACCGCCTTGCCGGAGCTCCGAGCAGGAGCTGAAGCTCCCTGGTCTCCCCCTGCTTGCCCTTGACACCGCCTCGCTTCGCCGACGACGCCACTCAACGCAGGAGCCCCACAGCCACCTCCTCAACCCCTCGGACGCCGCCGACGATCACCACAACGACGCCGATGACGAGCACCACCTTCCTGCCTCGTCGTAGTCAAGCCCAACCCCTGCAACCCACGGTGGGCTACCCCCCATTCTCGCTTAGTCGTTCGATCGAAGTCTACGGTGCAGATTAGAAACAAGATACCTCTTCGGTCTTTGGACAAAAACCGATCCGGTTTTTCTCCACTTATTAGTTAGCTAGAGTTTTTACTTATTATACGGCCGTCCGCTGTTTAGCACCGCAGCGCACAACCCCAGAGCCAATCAGGAGCTGCCACATATCCCCCTGTTCACTAGTAGATTTTTTTCCTTTGTGTTAAAGTTTTAAAAACAGAGAGAGTTTCAAGTTTGTTTTCTCTATAACTTTTGATCTAGAAGTCCAATGAGGTTGATTCTTTTTCCAGTAGATCAAAATTTTCTTGTAGTTTTCGAAAATATATTATTTTCCTATGTTTGATATTTCAAAATTTGAATTAGATCAGATTTAGTTTAAATCTTGTTTTGCTTATTTCAGGAGTTTAAAAATAGATTTTAATTTGATTCGTTTTGCTATTGCTTACTAGTGATCATATCTTTCAGTAGTTTAAGTTTCAATTTTTTTAAATATGTTTTGTTGGGGTTTTGTCAAAAACAGATTCTGTTTTGGTTATGTTAAGTGAATTTCTTCACTTTATGCATTGGTGTCTATATGTTAGTGATGTTATTTTTTTTGTTAGTGATTGTAGTACTTATTGTGTGTATTTTGTTTGTATCGATAGATCACCCGGAGTGCGAAGCGTGCTACTTAGAAGCGCTTGATCACGACAACTATCAGCAAGGCAAGTCATTTGATCATGTATTACCTATGTTTTATGCATTGTAGTTCTACCCTTCTACACCCTATTGCATGCGGAGTAGGTACTTGGAAATATTGGTTACTTGTTCTAGTATCATGTGGTAGGCACCCAACAACCCCGTTACTTGACCCGGGACGACAAATTCTATTTTTCTATGCTTGAGTAGATGGGGTTCTGGTTGAGAGTTTATCACGAGTTATGCGAGATTAATTTAATAACCAAGACCGGTTAAGTCAAGACTTTCAAGACCTCGTGATGCAACGCAACTCTAGGTGAACGACGGTTTAGATGGGCTCCCTGGAGAAACCGGTGGACGACCCGGGATGCATGGGGAAGTGCCATGACACTTTGCGAAAAGCTTCACCCAGGCTCAAAGAGATGGACGGAGGCTTCAAGACCCAAGGCTTACCTGCACAGCCACAAGTCATTATGGGCTCTGGCTTGGTTGGACAACGCGGTGACTCTGGACAGGCGGTGCTAGCAGATGTAGAAGAACGGTAGGATTGGATGGGCACCGACAGGGGATCAGAGGGACCCGTTGAAAGACCATGTTTTGATCATCCGGTCTTCAAACACTCTGAAGTGCGAGGATATAACCGGAGGCGATCAAATCTTGTGGGGAACGTGTGCAAAACTCTGCAGACTACCCAAACCTAATCGATTAGCCGTGTCCACAGTCATGGACAACTTGAGCCGAAGGCATTGAAATTTTCCTGAACTCTCAACACAATTTAATAATGATGTGGGAGTTATTGACAACTCGGGTACGAGAATTGGTTGGCGGAACCATCTCGTTAACAACCAACAATGTAGTAATATTTTGCTTTAACCCTCTCTTGATGTAGGAGAAAACTTGCTTTTCACTAAAAACTTATAGCCCCACCTGCCATATATGCATGTAGAATAGATGATTATTATGTCACCCCCTTTATTTGATGACTTGCCGGCATATTCCATATGCTGACCTACACGGCTGCAACGTATCATGTTGCAGAGAACTTTTCCGACCAGGAGTGAAGCTACGATCTATGCTCGGTGATATGCCCTGGAGTCGGATGGACTCGTCTACCATTGAAGCTTCCGCTAGTCTTCGTTAGTTATCTCATGAGATGGCCTTCAGCCACTTTATTGTAATTCATTATTGTAATAAAGTACTCAATATGAGATTTCGATTAATAAAGCTGTGTGTTTGAACTCTCGATATATACATTGATGTATTGTGTGTGTACCAGCATGATCTTGGGATGGTACAGAAACACCAGAGACTTGGCCATTTCAGGTCGGGTCGCTACAGATATGGTATCAGAGCACACGCTGACCGTAGGACGTAACCTCTAGGAATTGAAAAGCCTTGGGAAGAAAACTATTTTTCTTATGCCTATAAATCTTATATTTCCTCTTCTGCTCTTTTCTGACTTCTCTCCGATGTTCCAATATTTTTAGATGGCCACCTTCATCCCCGTTAAGTTCACGGAGTTTTGCCAGCCCGACGCCACTATGACTTTCGAAAAGGAGCTGATGTAGATCACCAAGGACTTGAGGATTGATCTGCCGACTATCACAGGGAAGCCTACTTCGTCTTACCCGGAGGATTCACGCTACAGGATTGAGGTGCACATCCCCGGAAGGACATTCGAGCCGCGCACTGAGCTTGTGGACTTCAAGTTCATCGCACCCAGCTGGATTCTCGGAAGGGACATGGTGGTCCATTGTGCACTCGGACATATCAAGGAAGTGTACAGAGACTGCCCTATTTCACCGGACCTATTCACGGTATCCCGGAGAGGAGAAGATGGAGAAGTCATCTCAATCAAGACTAAATACGCTCTCTTGTCCTATGCCCAGACCTTGGAGAAGCACATCGGGACTCTGGAGCATCGTGTGGTCAAGGACGCCAGGAAGATCAAGCAACTGTCGCTTCGCAAACTTGAACTCGAAGAAGCAGCCCGGGAAGCCCACTATGAGCACGAATTGGAGGTGAAGGACTTCTTGGAGAGGATCGTGAAGCTGAAGGCTCGTGTCGCATATCTGGAGGATGAACTGGACATGGGAGAGAACCTTCATCCTGAAGGAGACGTAGCCCCCTTGATCAGCAATGAGGAGGACTATGAAGCAAGCTCCACCGAAGGACCCACAAGCATGCTTTTCTGAGGAGGACACTTAGACTAGTCCACCAATTTATCTTATCGTTAAACGCTTAGGCCGATGTTAGGTTATCGAAACTTGTATCCCCGTGTGTGAACCTTTTGTGATGATATTGAATAAAAATATGTGTTGATACTTGTTTGTTGCATTTCATATGGGTAGTGTAATTACTCTTTAGACCATTGTTCTATGCTAATCTCACCCCTCTACAAACACCAGATGCCTCCGAGACGTGACCCTACTTCCAAATTACCGTCCGAACTCACACAGTTGATTCAACAACAGAATACCTTGATGCAGCTGATCATTCAGAACCAGAACAATAACAACAACCATCATCCACCCCAGGCCGACAATCTCACCCGTTTCCTGAGGTTGAACCCTCCGACTTTCTCCAGCAGCATTGAGACCATTGTGGCAGATGATTGGCTCCACAAGATGGAGCGGGAACTAATCACTGCTGGATGTACTGAAGCTGAGAAGGTGCGCTTTGCCGCGCATTAACTTGAAGGCCTTGCAACTGCATGGTGGGAGAAATACACCACCACATACCCCATTGCTGGAGTCACTTGGGAGCAGTTCAAGCAAGCCTTCTGCACCGCTCATGTCTCAGCTGGGTCCATGAGTCTGAAGAAGCATGATTTTCGCAACTTACGCCAGGGACATCGCTCTATGACTCAGTATGTTGATGAATTCAGCATGCTCGCTTGTTATGCTCCTCGAGATTTGGCCGATGATGCGGCCAAGCAGGAAAAGTTCTTGGAGGGACTCAACGATGAATTGAGCATTCAGCTGACTATAGCCAACTTCAACAACTACCAGGAGCTGGTAGATAAGGCCCTCATCTTGGAGGGGAAACAACAGCAGATGGAGAACCGCAAGCGGAAGTATGGCAATGGGAAGTTCAACTCCGGCACTCAGCACAAGCCTCGCTACACCCCCTATTCAGGGAATACCGGGACTGGATCCGGTAAGTTTGGAGGACACGTCCAGCATAACCACCCAGTGCACAACCATGGAGGCCACAACCATGGAGGAAATGGGAACCACCGCAACAAAAACAACTTCAAGAATGGCGGTACCGGCACTCAGCATCATTCCGCTCCAGCTTAGAAGGATCTGAACCACATCACCTGCTTCAAGTGCCAGAAGACGGGACACTATGCCACTGAATGTCCCCAGAACAAGCAGGGAAATGGAAACGGCAACGACAACTCAGCAGCAAAGAAGCCCAATCCTTTTCCCCAAGCTCAGGTGAATCACATTGATGTTGAAGAGGTCTATGATCACCTTGATACTGTGGTTGGTATGTTTTTGCTAAATTCACGTCCAGTATTGGTACTTTTTGATTCTGGTGCAACGCATTCATTCATATCAAGGGTAGTTGTGGAAAAGTATAGTTTGCCAACTAGAACCCTCAGCCAGCCTATTAAGGTCAGTTCCCCACGAGGCATGATGACAGCCGGGATAGGATCCCATGCTTTGAGTCTCAACATCGGGAACCATAAGTTTGCCACCGACCTCATCGTATTAGAGTTTCAGGGTTTGGATGTAATCCTAGGCATGGATTGGTTGGCCAAGTACGAAGGGAATATTGATTGTGCCCTTAAGTCTATTTTGCTCACCACCCCCGAGCAAAAGAGGATTAAGTACGTATCCCAGTGCCCAACACGGAGTAATCGGGTAAACTCTCTCACGGGAGTAGTCCAGGAGGAAGTACCGATTGTGCAAGAATACCTAGATGTATTTCCGACGGAATTGCCGGGCATGCCACCGGATAGAGAGATTGAGTTCCTGATTGAGCTATTACCCGAAACAGCCCCGATATCCAAGAGACCCTATCGGATGCCCGCAAATGATTTAGTAGAAATCAAGAAGCAAATTAAGGAGTTGTTGGATAACGGGTATATTCGCCCAAGTTCTTCACCTTGGGGAGCCCCAGCGCTCTTGGTTGAAAAGAAGGTAAGTCCTTGAGAATGGTAGTCGATTATCGTGCATTGAATGAGGCGACCATCAAGAACAAGTATCCCTTGCCGATGATCAATGATCTATTTGACCAGTTAGTTGGAGCCCGAGTGTTCTCCAAGATCGATCTTCAATCCGGGTATCATATGCTGAAAATTCGTGAACAAGATATACCCAAGACAACCTTCACCACCCGGTATGGTCTGTATGAGTACACGGTCATGTCATTTGGACTGACTAATGCTCCGGCATATTTTATGAATCTGATGAAAAAGGTATTTATGGAATACTTGGACAAGTTTGTCGTGGTGTTCATCGATGAGATATTGATATTCTCCAAGAATGAGGAGGAACACAAGGAACACTTACGTCTAGTTTTGGAGAAACTTCGAGAGCATCAGCTGTATGCGAAGTTCAGCAAATGTCTATTTTGGTTGAAGGAAGTCGGATTCCTCGGACACGTCATTTCAGGAGAAGGAATAGCAGTGGACCCTACCAAGGTCGCAGCAGTCACCGAATGGGTAGCACCCACTTCAGTTAAGGAGATCCGCAGTTTCCTCAGACTTGCCAGATATTACCGGGGGTTCATTGAGAATTTCTCAAAGATCGCCAAGCCCATGACAGAGTTGTTGAAGGAGTCCAAGTATGTTTGGACCGAGGAATGTGAAGCCAGTTTCCAAGAGTTGAAGAAACGTCTGGTTACAGCCCAGTACTGATATTGCCGAACATTCGGAAGGAATTCCTGGTTTATTGTGACGCTTCTCGTCAAGGACTTGGAGGAGTGCTCATGCAAGAAGGAAAAGTTCTAGCCTATGAATCCAGGCAGCTCAGAACTCATGAGCTGAACTATGCCACACATGATTTGGAGTTAGCAGCCGCAGTGCACACTCTCAAGACCTGGAGACATTTCCTGATCGGAAATAGTTGTGATGTTTACACTGATCACAAGAGCCTGAAATATATCTTCACGCAGAAGGAGTTGAACCTCAGACATAGGAGATGGCTAGAGTTGATCAAGGACTCTGACATGAGATTGCATTATCACCCAGGGAAGGCAAATGTTGTAGCAGACGCCTTGAGCCGTAAGAGTTATGTGAACACACTCATAGCGGGAGGATTACCCCAGGAGTTAGCCGATGATCTCAGAGAGCTCAAATTGGAGATAGTTCCAAGAGGATTTGTAGCAACGCTGGAAATTCAGTCCACCTTGACCGAAAAGATCCGCAAAGCACAGAAATCAGACAAGTAGATAGCTGAGATAACGCAGAGAATGAATGACGGGAAGGCTAAAGGTTTTCGTGAGGATGAACACGGAACTTTATGGTTTGAGGATTGCATCTATGTGCCCAATGATCCTGAACTCAGGAAGTTGATACTTCAGGAGGCCCACGATTCCCCATACTCGATACATCCAGGCAACACCAATATGTATCTGGACTTGAAAGAAAGTTTCTCGTGGACAGGAATGAAGAAGGACATTGCCGAGTTTGTAACAATATGCGATGTTTGTCAGCGAGTAAAGGCCGAGCATCAGAAGCCAGCAGGATTGCTTCAACCTTTACCGATACCTGAGTGGAAATGGGAGAAGCTTGGTATGGACTTCATCACAGGATTACCGAGGACCGGTTCTGGTAATGATTCTATCTGGGTTGTGGTCGATCGTTTGACCAAGGTAGCTCACTTCATTCCCGTGAAGACTACCTACACGAGTGCTAAGCTGGCCAAGATATATATGACCAGGATCGTATGCCTGCATGGAGTACCAAAGAGTATTGTGTCAGATAGAGGAACTCAGTTCACGTCAAAATTCTGGCACCAACTACACGGAACCTTGGGAACAAGATTGGAGTTCGGTACAACTTTTCACCCTCAGACCGATGGACAGACCGAGAGAGTCAATTAGATTCTGGAGGACATGTTGAGAGCTTGCGCACTAGACAATGTGTCTAGCTGGGATGAAAATTTACCTTATGCCGAGTTCTCATTCAACAACAGCTATCATACCAGTCTGAAGATGGCCCCTTTCGAAGACCTATACAAAAGGAGGTGCAGAACACCATTGATGTGGGATGGTGTTGGAGACCGACAACTTTTTGGTCCCGATCTTATCCGAGATTCTGAAGAGAAGGTCAAGCTGATTCGTGACCGACTCAAGATAGCTCAGTCCAGACCAAAGAGTTATGCTGACAGCAAACGCAAGGAAGTAACATACGAAGTGGGAGACCGAGCATACCTTTGGGTGTCTCCACTTCGAGGAATCAAGAGATTTTGTGGAAAAGGAAAGTTAGCACCCCGATTCATTGGCCCCTACAAAATTCTTGAACGTAGAGGCAAAGTTGCTTATAAACTGGATTCATGATGTCTTCCATGTTTCCCAGTTGAAGAAATGCCATGCTGAGATAGCTGATGTTCCGTTGAGAGATACAGTGCCCCTAGAGGCCATACAGGTCGACAGTGATCTGACGTATGAGGAGAAACCTGTCAGGATTCTCGAGACTGCCAAGAGATTTACCCACAGCAAGATCATCAAGTTTTGCAAGGTTTTGTGGAGTCACCACACCGAGGAAGAAGCCACCTCGGAACGAGAAGAGGATCTTCGTCGAGACCACCCGCACCTATTTGCTAGCTAACCCGAATCTCGAGGGCGAGATTCATCTTAAGGTGGGTAGGTTTGTAACATCCCAAAATTTCCTGATTTGGAATGTTTTACAATTGTAGCTAAGCATCTATGCATATTGGTTGAAATAAAGTTGGCATTGGATTTCTTTCAAATTTTTTTCTCTTTGCATTTCCATTTTTTTCTTCATGCAAGAAGTGCCGGGAAACAATTTCTTGCAAGCAAGAAAGAGAGGAGGAATATGACCATCCAAAACCAGGGGCACTTTTGATATATTTTGAGCCAATAAAACCAAAACTTTGTTGAGAAAATATTTGCAAAAGAAAATAAAGCTTTTAGGGGTTTTTCTGAAAAAACATTTTTTTAAAGTTTTTATTTTGGCCTTGGAAAATGTTAAACGTGTAGAGATTTTTTTTTGAAATATTTGATATATAATATCACTATTTTTAAATTTATTTACTTACCTATTTGTTCGTTTTAGTTTCTGTTTTAGAAAAATAGGAAAGGAGGAATTTTTTTTTGGAAAGCGCTCGGGGCGTCTTTTAATGTCTGGGCCGAATCACCCCATCGCCAGATCCGCAGGGATTCTGGATCGGTCGCCCGATCCTTGCCCCCTCGCCTCTCTCTCTCTGGCCATAGCCCCCACGCTCGGTCCCCTTCCCACCCTCGGCCATATTCTTCCTTCCCGAGCCCCTCCTCTTTCCTTGTTCGCCGGCAGCACCGGGATCCGATCCTAGCCCCGATTTCCCTCGCCTCTCGAGCCTCCCCTCTCCCCTATATAAACCCCAACCCCCTCCACGACCCCATTCCCCTCGTTGCCGCCTCCCCTCGCCGCCCCAACCGTCCCTGTCTCCCAGCCTCGCCGGAGCCGAGCGGCAGGAAACACCCCGGCACCCTGCCGCGCCACCCCACGCCTCCCCGCACCACCCGACGCCACCAGCAGCCACTCCACCGCCCCCGCACCCCATTTTCCCCTAAGGCCACGAGCTCCTCGCCCCACGCCACCGCACCGCCTCACCGGAGCTCCGAGCAGGAGCCAAAGCTCCCTGGTCTACCCCTGCTCGCCCCCGACACCGCCTCGCTTCGCCGACGACGCCACTCGACGCAGGAGCCCCGCCGCCACCTCCTTAACCCCTCGGACGCCACCGACGATCACCGCAATGACGTCGACGACGAGAACCACCTTCCTGCCTTGTTGGAGTCAATCCAAACCCCTGCAACCCACGGAGAGCTATCGCCCATTCTCCCTTAGCCGTTCAATCGAAGTCTACGGTGCAGATTAGAAACAAGATACCTCTTCGGTCTTTAGACAAAAACCAAACTGGTTTTTCTCCACTTATTAGTTAGCCGGAGTTTTTACTTATTATACGACCGTCCGCTGTTTAGCATCGTAGGGCACAACCCCAGAGCCAATCAGGAGCTGCCACATACCCCCCAGTTCACTAGTAGATTTTTTCCCTTTCTGTTAAAGTTTTAAAAACAGAGAGAGTTGCAAGTTTGTTTTCTCTATAACTTTTGATCTAGAAGTCCAATGAGGTTGATTCTTTTTCCAGTAGATCACAATTTTCTTTTAGTTTTCGAAAACATATTATTTGCCTATGTTTGAAATTCCAAAATTTGAATTAGATCAAATTTAGTTTAAATCTTGTTTTGCTTATTCCAGGAGTTTAAAAATAGATTTTAATTTGATTCTTTTTGCTGCTGATTCCTAGTGATCATATCTGTCAGTAGTTTAAGTTTCAATTTTATTTAAATATGTTTAGTTGGGTTTCTATCAAAAACAGATTCTATTTGGTTATGTTAAGTGAATTTCTTCACTTTATGCATTGGTGTCTATATGTTAGTGATGTTATTTTGTTTGTTAGTGATTGTAGTACTTATTGTGTGTATTTTTTTGTATCGATTGATTACCCGGAGTGCTAAGCGTGCTACTTAGAAGCGCTTGATCACGACAACTATCAGCAAGGCAAGTCATTTGATCATGTATTACCTATGTTTTATGCATTGTAGTTCGACCCTTCTACACCCTATTGCATGCTGAGTAGGTACTCGGAAATATTGGTTACTTGTTGTAGTATCATGTGGTAGGCACCCAACAACCCCGTTACTTGGCCCGTGACGACAAATTCTATTTTTCTATGCTTGAGTAGACGGGGTTCTGGTTGAGAGTTTATCACGAGTGATGCGAGATTAATTTAATAACCAACACCGGTTAAGTCAAGACTTTCAAGACCTCGTAATGCAATGCAACTCTGGGTGAAGGACGATTTAGATGGGCTCCCTGGAGAAATCAGTGGACGACCCGAGACGCATGGGGAAGTGTGAAAAGACCTCGATGACGCCTAGAGGGGGGGTGAATAGGCTATTTAAAAACTTCTTCGGATTTGGCTTAAACCTAATGCGGAAATAAACTAAGAGGATACTTGTCAAGCACAAATCGTAAATGCACTAGGCACTGCAACGTGCATCAAAAGCATGATCTACCAAGATGGACATAGTACAGATACTGACAAGCACGAGTAAGTTACACAAACTTACTTGAGCTATATCACACGACAAGTAGGTGAACGACACAAGATACTAGATCACACTATAGCACACGATATATCAAAAGCTGCAAGTGTGAACGTGTGGATATAGAGGATATGCTTGAATGATTAATCTTGTACAAGAAATAGCCAACACAGTATAATGAGCACAAACAATATGCAATGTATGTATGCTCAAGTAACACAAGTAAACCACAAGTAAGGAGTTAGGGTTAAGGATAACCAAGGTCACCGAGACAAAGATGTATCCCGATGTTCACTTCCTTGGAGGGAAGTTAGTCACCGTTAGAGAGGTGGATGTTACCACGAAGGCACACCAACGCCACGAAGGCTCGCCCTATTCTCCCTTTGAGATAACACCACGAAGGCGTTTCTCAACCACTAGTGGTAAGCCTTTGAGGTGGCGTCCAAACCCTCACAAACTTTTCCGGGGGTAATCACACGGATTGATTCCTCTTCGAAGAACTCCTACCGCCTAGGAGTCTCCAACCTCCAAGAGTAACAAGATCACGGGGAATTCTCAAAACTTGCTCAAATCTCAAATAGCTTGGGTTGAGAGAAGGAGAGGGAGACGATCTATCTTTTGATTGGAACAACTCTCAAAGGGGCTCACAAATGCTCTTGGGATCTAAGATTTGGTGTGAGCAAATGTATGTGGGGTAGAAATGTGTTCTTATGAGGATATGGCTGTGTTGGGCACCCTCTCACGAAGTGGGAGGGGGTATATATAGTGGGGAGAGTAAAACAGCCGTTGGGGACACTTTAAGTCACACAGGGGTCGGACATACGGCAGTTCACGGATGTCCGGGCGTCCACAAGGAGTCGGACGTCCGACAGGGGTCGGTCCTCCGAGGGATGTAAATATATCTGGACCCACTGGGTAGTTGAACAGGGACCGGACGTGCGGAGAAAGCCGGAAGTCCGAGTTATTCGACTCAAACTTCTGTGGTGCACGATTCCGGATTTCCGAAAGTGGACGGACGTCCGGCCCTTAGACGTCCGGAGGGAGCCGGAAATCCGAGTTATATGGCTCAAGTTTCTCTGGTGCATAGTTCCGGATTTCCGAAGCAGTCGGTCGTCCGGCCCTCGGACGTCCGGAGGAAGCCGGATGTCCGAGGCACTGGTCCTGTTTTCTGATAACAGTAGAGCAGTGGAGATGTGGTATGAGCCGAACAGTGGATATCTAGTTTGAGCAAGTTCATCACAAAACCTGTGATCCCCTCTTAATAGTGCGGGATCCCTAAAGACTCAAGAATTGTAAACGGGGTACCGATGATCCATACTTGAGTGTATACTTTTATTCGCTGATTATCACTCCGCACCGCTAACTTCAAAGGAACTGATACCTTTGAGTTAGCCCTTTAACTTGAGCTTGATGTTGTTGTTCCTTCGTGTTCTCAATGTTGAAAGCAAGACATGATGAAGTCTTCGAGTAGCTCTCCCATACACAATGTGGAAAGCCTAGCTTAGATATTCATCTTCATTTGTCCACCATGTGAACATCCACAAGGATCAACCATGTAGTGCTCAGGAATGCTTATCTTGATCTTGTCCTTGTTAGCACATGAGCTTGTCCTTATCAACACATGATCATTCACAATAGCTTAAAAGGGGATTAGTGATTAATTATCTATATGTGTGTTGTCAGCAACACCAAAACACGATTAAGGGCATGACTACACTTTCAATCTTCCCCTTTTTGGTAGTTGATGACAACATACATATAGCTCTTAGAAATAGTAATAGACATGTGTGGCTTAGGAGAGATTTGTTACGATGCTTTTTAAGCCCCCCCTTATTATATGCATAGTAAAATAGGTAAGTGCGGGAGCTCCCCCTTAATGTGTGCATTGAAGATAATAGCATGATATAACACCACAATAGTTCAACAATACATAGCATATCATGTGAATCAAGTCATATCATATGAATCAATAGGATAGCATAAAACTCATCATCATATGACACAACGATAATATCATGATATCTCATCACCACATGATAGTTCAACAATACATCATCCATAGGTGATGGCTTAGCACACCATCCATAAGTATCGTTACATGATGACACATCATTAAGTTCGACATAATACATCATACCATACATTATGAGAGAAACTAAAATCAAAACTAAGATAAGATAATGTTCTCCCCCTTTGGCATCAAGAACCAAAAAGGAGCGAAAACCGACAATGCTACCACATACTCAAATATCACCCTCATCAATATCATCATTAATCAGGCATCATCCTCATCATCATCATCCTCATCGTCAGGCAAACCACTGCCACCAGCCTCATCAAGAAAATCAGCCCACTCAGGACCACATGGTAAGCCAAAGTAAGAAGGAGGAGCATCAGGAAGGGCCTCATCGTCACTCACATCAAGAGCGCCCGAGTCTCTCACACGAGCCTTGAGGGCATTCTTGGAGGAGATGAAACGAGAAACCACATCATGGGTTTGACCGCACTGGAAAGAGAAGGCCTTCATCATAGCAGAATGTGCCTTGCCAATGAATTTGGCAAAGCGACCGAGAGGAGCTGAGATGGATGAAGGGGTTGCTGTCCGGGCAGAAGTGCGGCGAGTGGAGGTGGATGGTGGGGTTTTCTTGGGAGCATAGTTATCCGCCATGTGAGCGGGAATGACCCACTTGTGATGCATGTGAGTGACAACAACAGTGAATTCAGCCACATGGTTAATAAAAGCCTGGATAAAGGGGGCGTGAGGGAAGGCTCGCTTGTATTGAAAACTAGCGAGCCAAAACTCATGCCATAGAAAGTGAGGCATATTAATTTATCCCTTGGGGTTCTCGTGCAAACGTGACATGATGTCAATAAAGTAGCCACTGCAGGATCCCTTATCACCCATCTTTGGATAGATGGTGCGGATAAGACACTGAAAGATGATAAAGTAGGGAGAGCGCCAGATGGATACTTGGTTAAGATCCTTCATCCGTTCGTCTGCATCAAGTTCACGGAGTGGTTTGAGGAGATACCCACACGCCTCAATTGGCTTATGTGCATGGTTAGGATCATTCTTATGGATTTTGAAGCCGGAGTCGGGGAAACCGAGTGCGGCAACAAACTCATCATAAGAGGTTGTGAACTGAACGTCAGAGGTTATCCACCTAACAATGTTGTTTGGGCCAAAGAAACATGTGGCATAAAATTGGGGAATAGCAGCAGCGTTAAAATCGCACAGAAAAGCAAAGGGGGCAGCAAGCCCCGATGACTCAATGAGCTCAATGGCACCCGGGTATTTCGCCGGTGCGTGCGAATATGCTCAACATCAATAAAGTGATGGACAGACAGACCCTTAGGAACAATGACCGTAGTAAAGATGTCCGCCTGGACGTTTGTGCGGAAACATGAGTCCATAGAGTCACGTACAACAGAGAATTGGTCAACGTCGCGGCGGAAAGTGAGGTAGGAAGACTTAGCAACCGTGGTGAAGTTCTTGACTTCACGACCTAAAGTAGCAGGAGGTTCAAGAGAGATGGGACGAGCTTCACCTTCGGGCTGTTCAGGAGGAGGTGGTGGCATATAGGAGGGCCTGCGAGTCCCAGGCTTCGGCATTGACTTCCGAACGGCGGGCTGTTCAGCACGGTCCTCAGCTGCAAGCTCATCCTCGAAGTCAGAGCCATCAGACGACGAGGGGAGCTGTTGAGGAGGAGGACGCTGGGCGAGCCGTTTGAAGGGACGGCATTGCCCATCGGAGTCATCCGACCCCGTGCCAGTAGGGGCACGAGCGGATGAGCCAGCAGTGTTCTTCCGGGCGGTGTGCTTAGTCTTGGGCATGATAAACAAGGCCTACACCGTTGGAAACCCAATGGGGAACGGTCACGGTCAAACCACATGAACGAACACATGAATCTTGGGAGAAAGGGGAACCAAATGTGAGTGAGACCGAGGGGATACCTGCAGATCGAGAGAGGAGAGGAAGGGAAGACGGATCCCGCGGAGGAGATCGGATCCCGTGGAGGAGATCAGTCAGATCCCGGAGCAGGGCCTCTGGTGGCGGCGCCGGCGAGCATCTCTGGCGCAGGCGGCGGCGGCTGTGGTGGCGGCTGGGAGAAAAGGAGGCGGGTGGGGGCTAGGGCAAGGCCCAGCCCGTGCCCTTCTATTTATAGGGCACCCGAAGTGTCGGACGTCCGAGGAGCGTCGGACGTCCGGAGAATGTTTAGCCGTCGGACGACCGACATGTGCCGGACGTCCGGAGTGCGTTTAGCCGTCGGACGTCCGAGATCCGTCGGACGACCGAGAGAGAAGGCAGAGGCAATTTCTGGGATTTGGATGATGAGGTGATAAGGAGTATTCTCGCATGTGTAGCAACCAAAGGGACCTCTCAACTAACATATTTTGGACATGGTATGATGTAAGTCTTTTATACAATTACTATGATAAGTGTGGGTCCAAAATACCGTCAAACACATGAGTGCATAGAATCATGCACAAGTTATCCACTACTGGAAAACAGTTTTTTGCCATCTGCCTAGTCTTTGCCGTCTGCTAGCTGATGGCAAAGAGTGTCTTTACCGTCAGCTTCAGCAAAACAGACGGTACAGTATTGGCTGATGGCATACAGTCTTTTTGCCATCTCTCACCTCTTTGCCGTCTGCTAGCGGACGGCAAATAGTCTAGAGGCAGACGGCAAAGATATAGATAGGCCCACCTGACCGCGGGGTGGCTAGGTCAAACAGGAGTCGGACCTTTGCCATCTGCTAGCGGACGGCAAAGAGTCCGGAGGCAGACGACAAAGAGTCTAGACTCTTTGCCGTCCGCCGGCAGACGGCAAAGTGCTAACTCCGTTAACGGCTCCTTCCCCCCCACACCCGCCCCTCTCTCTCTCTGTAACGGCTCACCCCGCGCGCCCCTCGCTCTCTCTCCCCACCCCGCGCGCTCCTCTCTCTATAACGGCCGCCTGGACCACCGTCGCGCCGCCGCCCCCGTCGGGTCGCCGCCCCTATCGCCCCTGCCGCCGCCCCTGTCGCGCCCCACTGCCGTCCCTGTCGCCCCTATCGCCCCCGCCGCCGCCCCTCTCTCTCTCTCCCCACCTCGCGCCCGCTGCCGCTGCTGCTGCCCCACCACCGTCGCGCCGCCGCCCCTGGCGCCCCCGGCGCCGCCCCGCCAACCCCAACACCCCGGCCCCTCCACAGCCGCCCCTCTCGGTGAGCCCCCACACCCCCACCCCCACCCCCCAGCCGCATTATTTTTTACTAGTTTTATTATTTTTAGTAGTTTTAGTAGTTTTTATTGTTAGTAGTTTTAGTGGTAGATTTAGTTAGGTTAGTAGTTTTAGTTAGGTTAGTTAGTTAGCTTGGTTAATTAGGTGGAGGAGGATAAGAGCAGAAGAGGAGGAGGAGGAGGACAAGAAGAGGATAAGAAGAAGAGGAGTAGGAGGAGGAGGAGGAGGAGAAGAAAAAGAAGAAGAAGAGAAGAAAAAAATAAGAAGGAGAAGAAGTAAAGAAGAAGAGAAGAAGAAGAGAAGAAGAGAATAAGAAAAAATAAGAAGGAGAATAAGAGAAAAAAGAAGAAGAAGAAGTTGATTTTTTATTGTTTTGTATTTAGTGGTCGCTAGATTCTTTTTTAGTTACTTAGTGGTAGATTCTTTTTTTGTTATTTTGTTGTTGTTTAGTGCTATCTAGGTTTAGCGATAGGTTTAGTTAGCTTGGTTAGTTAGGTTAGTTAGTTAGTTAGCTTACTAGAAAGAATAGGAAGAAGAAGAAGAGGAGGAGGAGCAGAAGAGGAGAAGAGGAGGAGGAGGAGAAGAAGAAGAAGAAGAAGAAGAATAGGAGGAGGAGAAGACAAAAAGAAGATCACATGTTTGGTATTTAAATTTTTGGAATTAATTAGTAGTTTTAGTGGTAGATTCTGTTAGTTAATTAGTAGATTTAGTGGTAGATTCTGTTAGTTTATTCGCCCATCATTATCGCTTAGGTTCAAGACTACTTCAAAGAAGATCACATGTTCTTTTGTTGAAATCAAGTCTGTCAAAATAATGTATCGTCTATATTTATTGGTACCGGAGAAAAACAGGACAACTTAA
Organism: Hordeum vulgare subsp. vulgare; assembly: GCF_904849725.1. Taxonomy (NCBI): domain Eukaryota; kingdom Viridiplantae; phylum Streptophyta; class Magnoliopsida; order Poales; family Poaceae; genus Hordeum; species Hordeum vulgare. The sequence continues at coordinate 410,187,267 of NC_058519.1, read as the reverse complement.
ATAATATTGCCATCCTCAAATGTAGAAAATATCGAAAAGTTTTATATAAACTGAAAAGTAGTATAGGTAACCTGGAAAGTCCTCTGGTCCAAAAGGGCAACTTCTGGACCTGTGAACTTTGCGTGGTAGGTGCATGTCCATGCACCAGGGTAATTAACCCAACAATGACATATTTAGCCCATTTAGCTGCAAAATACCATAATAAGCTCAAAATGGCATAAGAACCTTGGTTAGCTCATTAATATTATATACTTAGCTTCTTTTCCTCTAAAATGGGATAATTAGCCCATTTAGCTCAAAAAAGACATAATTAGGTAATTTAGCTCCAACAAGAGGAGAAGAGGAGAAGAAATAGGCAAAATGAAAAGAAAGAAGAAGAAGAAGAAGAAGAAGAAGAAGAAGAGAAGAAGGAGAAGGAGGAGGAGGAGGAGGAGGAGGGGGAGAAGGCCAAGGACCTTCTAGTCCTTCTCCTCCTTCTGCTCCTTCTTCTTGATTTCTTCTTCTTCTCCTCCTCCTCCTCTTTCTTCTCCCCTTTCATATTATCCTTGCTTTAATTTCCGCAACAATGACATAATTAGCCCATTTAGCTCCAAAATGCCATAATAACCTCAAAATGGCATAAGAACCTTGGTTAGCTCATGAATATTATATACTTAGCTTGTTTTCCTCTAAAATGACATAATTGGAATATTTGTGTTGATCGAGTGGATTTACATGTGATAGTTGTCTCGTCGCTGTGAAGTCTGCTGTGCGAAGACCTGCCCGTGCGTTGTACGAGCTCCGCCCCTGTATTCGTGGGTCAGTACAAATTTCATCTCCTCCCCGCCCCTTCATTTACTGTGGCTCGGTTTCCGGATGAAACTTTCTAGATTTAGGTAATTCAATTAATTTATCAGTATGCGTGACCAGTATGCGTCTCCCGTTCGAAAGGGTGACATCTATAAATATGCATGTCTTTGCATATTTATAACCGCCATCCTTTCGAATTGTCCAACATTATCCATGGATAGCCCGACTATGTGTATATTGGGTTCGTTTTCCCGTATGCTGTGCTCTGGATCCGATGAGGAATTTCGTCAATGCCTCCCTGTTGTTCTCCGGATGCACATCCTCTCTGTTTATTGCGGAGATGTGTATCAGGAGAATAGCGAGGAGGTGCTGCCGAAATTTTGCGTTGGATCCGGAGCAGAGCATGGGAAAACGAACCCAATCTACACATACTCGGGTGGGATTAGGACCTATCTTTACCTATTAGCGTGTAGGTTGCCTGGACGTAATAAAAATGGCGAACCTAATTAACCGATGAATATAAATGCTAAATTATATATAAATATATTTCTTCTGTCTTTAGTAGCTACGCAAGATGAGTGATCGTGCGTGGATGTATACCGGTCACCCTAGTCAGAAAGAGATGACGAAAGAATGGTTTTTAAAAACAAAGTAATTTGTGAAAGCCGCATTCGCAAATGGCCAGGAAAGAAACTATTGCCCCTCTCCTGGATGCGACAACTATAAAAAGACGACGGAGGCTGTAATGATTAAACACCTGCATAGGAGGGGTTTTAAGCCTAATTATACGGTTTGGACATTTCATGGTGAGTCTATACAACGCACAAGAGCTGAGGTGGTCCGTCGTCGCACGAACGAGCATGGTACCGGGATCGAAGACATGGTGCAAGACTTTGATGATGCTCGGGATTCGGAAGATGAGATGGAGGAATCTGCAAAGGCCTTTTATGAAATGTTGGAGTCTTCAAAACGTCCTCTCCATGAGCACACTGAGCTCTGTCAGCTGGATGCAATTGCACAAGTAATGGCTCTGAAGGCTCAGTTCAACTTGGGAAGAGAATGCTACGACACGATGATGACACTATTTGGACGTTTCCTACCCAAAGGCCATGTCATGCCTGCAAACCTGTACCAGTCGGAAAAAATACTTCATGTACTTAAGAGAATGCCCTATGAGAAGATAGATGCATGTTAGAAAGGATGTGTCTTATTTAGGAAGGAGTATGCACACTTGGACTATTGCCCCAATTGCAAGTCTTGCAGGTATCTTGTGGTAGACAACGGTATGGGTGAGAAGAGGCAGACCAAAATCGCAGTTAGTGTTCTTCGGTATATGCCAATTGTACCAAGACTTCAACGTCTTTTCATGGTCGAAGAGACAGCCAGACAGATGACATGGCACAAATTGGGCAAAAGAACCGAACTAGATGCGGATGGGAACAAGATGATGGTACACACATCGAATGGGGAAGCGTGGAAACATTTCGATGGATTGCATCAGGATAAAGCGGCAGATCCAAGGAATCCTCGAGTCTGCGCCGCCACGGATGGTTTTAATCCCTTCGGCATGATGGCAACCCAATACAGTTGTTGGCCTGTATTTGTCATTCCACTCAATCTCCCCCCCCCCCCCCCCGGGCAGATTATGCAAAGAAAGAACATATTTCTAACGTTGATAATTCCAGGGCCCAATTATCCGGGGAAGAATATGAATGTGTACCTGCAACCGCTTAAGGATGAATTGGAAGAAGCTTGGGAAAATGGGGTCAAGACATACGATGCCGCTAGAAAAGAAAACTTCAAAATGCATGGGTGGTACATGTACTCTATGCATGACTTGCCAGCGTATGCGCTATTCTCTGGATGGTGTGTGCATGGATGGTTCCCGTGCCCCCAATGCAAGGCAGCTCTTCAGTTTCATTGGTTGCAGGAGGGTCGGAAGTATTCTTGATTTGACTTGCATAGACAGTTCCTGGATCCTGACCATCAGTTCAGAAAAGACAAGAAGAACTTTACCAAAGGTAAAGTTGTCAAAAACTTGGCACCACCTGCGTTCACAGGCCAACAGATCCTGGGTCAGTTAAACGCCCTCGAGCCTGATCCAGAGCATCCAGGGTATTTCAAGGGGTATAATTCAAGACACGCCTGGACTCACAAGCCATGCTTCTGGGATCTGCCTTACTTCAAAGACCTCCTTCTTCCACACAATATCGACATGATGCACACTGAAAAGAATATCGGAGAGGCTATTTTTGGTACATTGTTCGACATAGATGGGAAGACAAAGGATAATATTAAGGCTATAGTCGATCAAGAGACACTATGTCATAGACCGTTACAAAACATGCGAGAAGGCAAAGGAAAGCAGAAGTGGTCGAAGCCAAAGGCCTGGTTCAATCTTGGAAGGCCAGCTATGAGGGAAATTATCTTGTGGGTCAAAATGCATTTGATGTTCCCCGATGGGTATGCAGCGGATCTAAAGAGGGGAGCGAGTCTTGAAAAATTAAAAATCTTTGGTCTCAAGAGTCATGATTGGCACATACGGCTAGAGCGGGTAATGCCGGTGATGTTACGTGGCTTTATTCCTGAGGATGAATGGCTCGTACTGGCGGATCTGAGCTATTTCTTCCGTGTTCTTTGTGCGAAAGAATTGTCGCCTGGCGTGATAGAAGACATGGAGGAGTTTGCACCGGAGTTGTTGTGCAAGTTAGAGAAGATCTTTCCACCGGGATTCTTTAATCCAATGCATCATTTGATTTTACATCTACCGACCGAGGCAAGATTGGGTGGGCCCGTGCAAGATCGTTGGTTCTATGCAACTGAGAGGATGCCGAAGACCCTTCGAGCTAAATGTAAAAATAAGCGTAGAATTGAAGCATCGATGGCTGAGGCATTCATTACTGAGGAGGTGGCAAACTTTGTGACAACACACAACGAAGCCAAAAATCATCATTTGCATAATCCGAAGCCTCGGCACAATGATGGAGACCCTGAAAAAGGTGGGTCCAACCTCAGCCTACTCAAAGGGAAGCTCGCACCAGCCGATGCTTCGAAACCAATAACGTTGGATATCGAAGAATGGCGGAACATTTCATTGTATATCTTCAACAACCTAACAGAAGTGCGGCCGTACATCGAGTGAGTTCTCGGCACATTTTCCCGTAACTCCTAATTCATTAGAACTGCTCTTATTCCCGGATATTTCAAACAGCCGTTACGTCGTCAAATTCTCGGATGGAGCGGTGATCGAAAATGATTCCGTCGAAGAGTATGAGCTTCTGTCAAAGCCAGGAGGCGGCTATCCCGGTTTCATCTCTTGGTTCAAACAAACGGTAATTATCAATAATGGACCATTTCATTCTTACTCTAACTTGCGGCTAATGCAACAACCATTTCGTATTAAACTTGTAGGCTAATTCAGAGTCTATGGACGCCGAATTGAGACAAGTCGCTAATGGTTTTGACTATAAGGTCCGTTCATTTGAGAAATACATCATCAACGGGTATCTCTTTCGTACCTTTGGCAAAGAGCTATCTATGCCCGACCAGAAATCTACAAATTGTGGTGTCTCTACTATCGGCGAAGGTGTTATCGAGTATTATGGAAGAGTTGAAGCAATTTATGAACTTCAATTCTATGGTGAAAACCCACCGAACGTCGTAGTCTTCAAATGTTATTGGTTCCAGCCGAAAAAGACTAAAAGGACTCATGAACATATAGGACTAGTCAAAATCAATCCAAACACCCATTTAGATGTTCCCGATGTCTATATTACGGCTCAACAGGCGACCCAAGTTTTCTATCTACCGTGGGCATGCCAAACGGATAAGAATCTGGAAGGTTGGTATGTTGTTTATGAAGTGCCGCCACATGTCAGACCACCTCTCCCAGATGAACAGGATTATGAACCTCACATTAACCCAGACACATATGATGGAGAATTCTTCCAAGAAACATGTCTTTCCAAGAAACGTTTCAAGAACCGTCGTGCTTCATCCAAGAACATGGAAGTAGACAGCGACAATGAATCTGACTCCAGCCCTGAGCCGGAACCAGAAGACCTGGAACTCGTAGAGGTTACTGATGCGGATGACCTGTCAATGGTTCAACGATTAAAGGAAGGCCTTTCACAACTTCACGCCGTTGAACCCGATGAGCACGTCATTCATGAAGACATGCGTGATAGTGATGATGATGATGCATTTATTGATGATGATTATTAGTTTGTAAGATTCACAACTTAAATTATATATATTTTAATATTTATTATTCATGTACATATTATTATTCATGTTAGTCATTCAATTTTTTTATGTTGTACTAATTTATTTTAATCTTTATCATGGCAGGTGTTGAAAGATGGTGGTCGCGGGTCCAGAGCGCTCGACGGGTTCTTCCCAGGCGCCGCGCACGAGGGGTGGTACTTCCCGTCCACCCCTATCTCTCCGTAGAGCCTTGGCAGACAGTCTTTCGACACCAGCCGGGGGTTCTTCTTCGTCGGCGGCATTGCCCACTAGGAGAGGTGATGGTCGGGTAGGGAGGAAGGGGAAGGGTATAGGGAGAGGTGGTGGCCGCGGAAGATCCAGGAGGACTGTTAAGCCGTCCTCGCCACCACCACCAGCTCATTCACCCGAGCATAGGACTAGTATGGTCGACCCGTTTGCGGAGGAGGTTACGGGGACTCTGGTCCAGGAGCCTGGTGTTCACGGGCATTCGTCCCATGAGACTCCGGTCCAGGAGCAGCCTCGGGTCGAGGTGCATTCGGCCCAGGAGCAGCCGGAGGAGACTACGGTTCCGGAGGCTTCACCCAACGTGGAGAGGCCCGGATGGGAACCTTGGCCGGATCGTACCGAGTTGCCGGATTAGACCGAGGGTCCGGGTGGCTCAGGGGGCGGGGATGGCGGGGATGAGCTTACGGATAGTGAGGGCGGTGTGCAGGTGGACGGGGCCACCGTGTAGAGGCGTGGTAGTACACGTCTCCCGGTCGCCCCGGCTACCCGCGAGCAGAGGCCGGTGATTAAACCTGAAGGAGATAGGTAAGTACATTACCCTTTTTTTAGCTTTTGCCTTCAAGTTTGTTCAAATATCTAATGCGCTGACCTTATCATACTACAGGGGATGGGTACACCCTCTTGGAGTCCGAAGGCCAAACTCCGTCCTTGGTGTGCTAGGCCGGACAAATTTCCCGGGGTTTGTCACGTTGCCTGGTGAGGGTCAGGTTCCTACACTAGGATTTACCTCGGAGCACTACCAGGCTGCGCAGGCCCCGCCGGAGGAGATTATAGATGGTGTCTTGTGCCACACGAGGGCCGAGATGGTGATCAAGAGCTTTTGGGTAAATTATCCTTTTACAGAATCTAAAATTAACAATATACCTAATTATTGTACTAATCGGTGTTTTCACGTTTGATTGCAGACCTTCTATAGGTGTGAGGATGGATATGAGGAGGAGGCGGCCAGGGTTCTCGAGGTCGAGTGTAGGCGGTTACTACAGAACTTGCGCCACGAGGCTCGGCCGCAGGCTATTCGAGATTACTACGCCACGCGTGGTATTAAGAAGCAGAAGAAGGATTGCCGCGGAAAGTTTCTGAAGAAGGAGCAATACATGAAGGTTGTTACCTATTCTTAAGTCCTTCGACGTAGTTTTCTTGATTTCATTCATAGGCGTAGCGCTGAAAATTCTTTCTAATAACTTACAGGTGCCCCCGAGATGGTGTGCGGATAAGATGGATTCTTGGGAGGCCTTGGTTAATGAGTGGTGCACAGGCAGCTGGCGAGCCATCCACGAGAATGCGAAGGATCGGCGTAGCCAAATGGTTGGTGTGCCACACCATCAAGGCAACGCCAACTTACTTCAGTTTGGACAAAACTGGGTATGTGATTTGCTTCATGATTCATGCAATTCATTCTTGATGCTAATATTTTGTTCCTCTCTTTTAGGCGCATCACAATAAGACTGAGATGCCACACTTGTACGACCTTTATGGCATGGCCCATACTGCCTCGTACAAGAAGGCGAAGACATTCTCTGAGTCTTACCTGGATGATCCCAATAACTTCACCAACATATCATCTCACCAGAAGCTCGTGGCATACAGGGACGCAGGGAAGGCTACGAAAGGGGATGACTTTAACCCTAGCCAGGAACCTTTGGATCCAGAGCTGGTGATGATATCTGGTGGCGGGAGGCCCCATGGCTCGATAGCCAATGGAGATGGGATAATACGTTGTCGACTCACTCTTCCGGAGATCAAGGCGCGCCAGTCGAGCAGATGTCCTGAGATAACATCTCGTCCACGGCCAGTCGAACTTGCCATCGAGGTTAGTTGTACGGACTAAGAACACTTTCATCCATTTCATTATGTGTGTCACCATAGATCATTATTGTGGTAACGAGGAATGGTGTTTCAGGCTGCGCTTCAGAAAGAGAGAGCGGCAAACCAGGCTGCTCTTGAGAAAGAGAGATTGGCAAGCGAGGCTGCTCTTCAGGCAGCTCTTGATGAGAGGGACCAGACCACGACACGATTGCTTGAGGAGGAGAGGGCCCGGAATGAGGCGGGTCAACGGGCCCTGTATGAGCCTTTTGTGGTATGTTTTTTTTCACATTAGCAAAATCATGTGTGTAATGTCTATTTCAATACTAACTAATACGACCCACTCTTCAGGGTTTGTGCGAGAAGAGCGGTCAAGTCCCTCCGCCGATGCCCGTCTTCTCTTCGATTGGCACGGTGAGTTTCATTATAAAATAGTATTAATAATTGAGTGTCACCATGCTAACTGAGACATTGCAAAATATCTTTTCTGCAGAATAACTCCCGAGTGGCATCGCAAGACCCTTCTCCAGGGCAACCTTCTCCAAACGAAGCCGGCGCGAGCAACCGTGGTGTTTCTCCTCCTTGATGACCACTACGGTAAGTTTCTCCTCCAAACTTAGCTTGTTTTCCTCTAAAATGAGATAATTAGCCCATTTAGCTCCAAGAAGACATAATTAGGTAATTTAGCTCCAACAAGAGGATAATAAATAGGAAAATGAAAAGAAAGAAGAATGAGAATAAGAGAAGAAGGAGAAGGAGGAGAAGGAGGAGGCGGAGGAGGAGGAGGAGGAGGAGAAGGAGGAGAAGGCCAAGGACCTTCTTGTCCTTCTTCTCCTCCTCGTTCTCCTCCTTGATTTCTTCTTCTTGTCCTCCTCCTCCTCTTTCTTCTCCTCTTTCATATTATCCTTGCTTTAATTTCCCCAACAATGACATAATTAGTCCATTTAGCTCCAATATACCGTAATAAGCTCAAAATGGCATAAGAACCTTGGTTAGCTCAAAAAAGACATAATTAGGTAATTTAGCTCCAACAAGAGGAGAAGAGGAGAAGAAATAGGCAAAATTAAAAGAAAGAAGAAGAAGAAGAAGAAGAGAAGAAGTAGAAGGAGGAGGAGGAGGAGAATGAGGAGGAGGAGGAGAAGGCCAAGGACCTTCTATCCGTCTCCTCCTCCTCCTCCTTCTCCTCCTCCTCCTCCTTCTTCTTGATTTCTTCTTCTTCTCCTCCTCCTCCTCTTTCTTCTCCTCTTTCATATTATCCTTGATTTAATTAACCCAACAATGACATAATTAGTCCATTTAGCTCCAATATACCGTAATAAGCTCAAAATGGCATAAGAACCTTGGTTAGCTCAGTAATATTATATACTTAGATAGTTTTCCTCTAAAATGGGATAATTAGCCCATTTAGCTCAAAAAAGACATAATAAGGTAATTTAGATCCAAAAAGAGGAGAAGAGGAGAAGAAATAGGCAAAATGAAAAGAAAGAAGAAGATGAAGAAGAAGAAGAAGAGAAGGAGAAGGAGGAGGAGAAGGACAAGGACCTTCTATCCTTCTCCTCCTCCTCCTCCTTCTTCTTGATTTCTTCTTCTTCTCCTCCTCCTCCTATTTCTTCTCCTCTTTCATATTATCCTTGCTTTAATTAACCCAACAATGACATAATTAGCCCATTTAGCTCCAAAATACCATAATAAGCTCAAAATGGCATAAGAACCTTGGTTAGCTCATTAATATTGTATACTTAGCTAGTTTTCCTCTAAAATGGGATAATTAGCCCATTTAGCTCAAAAAAGACATAATTAGGTAATTTAGCTCCAACAAAAGGAGAAGAGGAAAAGAGATAGGCAAAATGAAAATAAAGAAGAAGAAGAAGAAGAAGAAGAGAAGGAGAAGGAGGAGGAGGAGGAGGAGGAGGAGAAGGCCAAGGACCTTCTATCCTTCTCCTCCTCCTCCTTCTCCTCCTCCTCCTCCTAATTCTTGATTTCTTCTTCTTCTCGTCCTCCTCCTCTTCCTTCTCCTCTTTCATATTATCCTTGCTTTAATTTTCGCAACAGTGACATAATGAGCCCATTTAGCTCCAAAATGCCATAATACGCTCAAAATAGCATAAGAACCTTGGTTAGCTCATTAATATTATATACATAGCTTGTTTTCCTCTAAAATGGGATAATTAGCCCATTTAGCTCAAAAAAGACATAATTAGGTAATTTAGCTCCAACAAGAGGAGAAGAGGAGAAGAAATAGGCAAAATGAAAAGAAAGAAGAAGAAGAAGAAGAAGAAGAGAAGAAGGAAAAGGAGGAGGAGGAGGAGTAGGAGAAGAAGGCCAAGGACCTTCTATCCTTCTCCTCCTCCTCCTTCTCCTCCTCCTCCTCCTTCTTCTTGATTTATTCTTCTTCTCCTCCTCCTCCTCTTTCTTCTCCTCTTTCATATTACCCTTGCTTTAATTAACCCAACAATGACATAATTAGCCCATTTTGCTCCAAAATACCATAATAAGCTCAAAATGGCATAAGAACCTTGGTTAGCTCATTAATATTATATACTTAGCTTGTTTTCCTCTAAAATGGGATAATTAGCCCAATTAGCTCAAAAAAGACATAATTAGGTAATTTAGCTCCAACAAGAGGAGAAGAGGAGAAGAAATAGGCAAAATGAAAAGAAAGAAGAAGAAGAAGAAGAGAAGAACAAGAAGGAGGAGGAGGAGGAGGAGGAGGAGGAGAAGGCCAAGGACCTTCTATCCTTCTCCTCCTCCTCCTTCTCCTCCTCCTCCTCCTTCTTCTTGATTTATTATTCTTCTCCTCCTCCTCCTCTTTCTTCTCCTCTTTAATATTATCCTTGCTTTAATTAACCCAACAATGACATAATTAGCCCATTTAGCTCCAAAATGCCATAATAAGCTCAAAATGGCATAAGAACCTTGGTTAGCTCATGAATATTATATACTTAGCTTGTTTTCCTCTAAAATGACATAATTAGCCCCTTTAGCTCAAAAAAGACATAATTAGGTAATTTAGCTCCAACAAATGATATATAGTTCACCACACATATACTTAGCTTGTTTTCCGCTAAAAATGACATAATTAGCTGAAAAACATCATATTTTGTTCTTCTTCTAACTTTATTATTCACATTTTTGCAGATTGGATATACTACATGCATGGAAGCTGGCATTCATGGAGTTGAACAATGTCGATGGATGAACTTTATATGTATATCATCTAGTTTTCATTTGAGTTGATGAACAATGTCGAACTATATGTATATGTATATATGGATAAACAGTGCAATACTTGGTATGTTGGTTCTTTGGATATATGGGGATGTACATTGGTGAATCATATATGTGTGGTGAATTATATATATGTGTTGGCAAGTATATGTGTGGTGAACTATATATCATATATGTGTGGTGAATTATATAAATTTGCTGTCAAATATATATATATATATATAAATATATGTGCTGTGAAAAAATATAAAACAAAAAAAACAGGAACTATATGGTCTCTTTGCCGTCTGCCAGCTGATGGCAAAGACCTGTGCCATCAGCTGGCAGACGGCAAAGGTGCCACATGGCACCCAGCTGTGCATTCTGGGGTGTCTATGTAGTCTCTTTGCCGTCAGCCTCCAGGGTGGGCAGACGGCAAAGAAGAGGGAACAGGGGAGGGGGGAGGAGGAGGCAGACGGCAAAGAGTGGAGAGAGGGGGGAGGGGAGGAGCTGGCAGACGGCAAAGATGGACGGGGAGGCAGACGGCAAAGATGGAGGGGGAGGGGAGGGGAAGAGAAGGCAGACGACAAAGATGGACGGGGAGGCAGACGGCAAAGATGGACGGGGAGGCAGACGGCAAAGCCTCCGTTAACCCCTAACGGAGGCAACGCCTGTCGGCTGCCGTCTCGAGCACTTTGCCAACTGCTACTTAGGAAAGTTGACGGCAAACAGCTTTGCCGTCCGCTTTGGGGGGGGCATACGGCAAAGAAGGTCCTATGCCGTCGTAGGCTGACGCAGAAATTTTGCCGGCCGTGAGAATCTTTGCCGTCTGTGATATTGTTTTTGCCGTCTGGGATATTGTCTTTGCCGTCTGTGATGGCAGACGGCAAAGAAGCTGATTCCCGTAGTGATCCTCTTATAAGAGCAAGGCACATGACACAAGGGTCATGGCACAAATTTGTCTCATTCATATGACCATGAAGAGCTAAGAGAACACCAACACTAAGCATTTCATCAATGTGATTGACAAGGACATGCAGGAAATTACAAAGTGGAAAAAGTATTATGTTCATGCCATGATGCAACCTACACAGTGTTGACTCTAATGTTGTACATGCATGAAGTAAATACTTGTTACCGGAAAAGCATTGGTATGGCGTAGAAGTAGCCGAGTCCTGTCTTGACTCTAATTTCTTCGTGACCGGCACCATCTTCTTCTGAGAATAAGTCAAGATAGCAATTCTTCTCCAAAGCACCTAAACCACCAATTAAGCACAATATGGTCCCCAAACTTATTTGGTCCAAAGTAGTTAGTCCAACTACAATATATATAAGGTAAGATCACTCAATTATGTGCATATAGATATAAGTTTTACTTTCAAGCATACCCTAACCTTTTAATGGATACGTCTGATTTACCATATACGTATATTGGATCAAAGATATGATAGACACGGCATGTGCATCTACACATAGTAGATATGCCTACACAATCCTATCAAAATCCAAGGATATACAATTTGGACAAATGAACACATAATTTTCTATTACAGAACATTCATGTCGTCCAAAATGGCTCTGGGTGACAAATCAACATATGGTAGCACCCCAAGTTCAACACATGAACCGGTGAAGGCATCAAACCATGTAAGGCATGCATTTTGCACAACCTTACATGCATGCCTCACCCTAGTAGATGTATAAGTGTAGGTAATATGATTATAACTCCCACAACATTATGAAATAAATAGTGCGAGCTCAAAGACATGCATGGGAGATTACCGGGAGACACATGAATTTCTCGGCACATTATGAAGGTCAACTGAAGATAAAGCCGAAATAAAATGACCATGAAAAACACTACCAAGCCAGAGATACCATGTGTGAGAGAACAAAATGGCATTTAGAGTTATTAGTGGTGGTAGGTGCCAAACGAGCACAAAGATCGTTCTATACTGACACAAGTGTGATATGGGAGTTCAACCATAAGCATAGTGTTTAGATGCCATACGTTAACATCCCAATTAGTTAGATCATAGTGTGGAGAAATAATTCCAAAGGCATTCATCAACTATGCCCTTCTTTTAGATACGATCTAGCGGCTAAGCCATGAGTATTGGTGTAGTAGGATGTTATACTTACGCACATCTATGGGATTTAGATACCAACATGGCTTATTATGCGAATTAAGATATGTGGAGCATGACACGCCACATAGTTATAGGATAACCCCATGAGGTAGATTCTGAGTGGCATACATCGGATGTTTTATCTTACCAGGGGATGTGACATGCACAAAGCATATCATACTCCCATAATGTGATAATTCATGTATTTATCATACAAGGCAATCAATCATCCAACTAAGGTGATAAGTGGATGCCAATTTAAACTTTGGATGGCTTTGACATCAAACTAATTGATTGGATAGTCTTGCACCGAATACTACATGGAGTCCAATACATATATACACATTTTGGGTTAGTGGTGTGCCTAGAGCAGAACACTCCCCCTTAATGTGATGAGCTATTAACGTCTCAAAAGACCAACACAATGGTGCAACAAGGATGCAAGTAATGATCAGGACTACACACAACTATATGACATACATAACGACCTACACATGATAGATAACATATAACAATCATACTAGTAGGCGCAACATGTCAAAGTACATGCTAGGTACCAAACCTAGATATGAGAAGGAGTGGGCAGGCAACTTTCAATGTAAACAATTTAAGTACAAGTCACCGCAAAGAGGCACATTGGATATGGGATATGGGCTTGATAATCCAAGTGACTTGGATTGAGATGATACGAATGATGAAGAGTCCTCAAATCTTCATTGTGTATCCAAGTCTGCAATCTCCTCCAAAGTCACCTATTGATCAAGTTTGAGCTTGTTGGTCCCCAACTACATTGGGTCCTAAGAGGTTAGTCACAATAGGCTTGGCAACCCAAATTGTTCTTTTCTTTACACCATTTTGAGTTCCAACAAACTTGGCAAACACATTGCCAACCTTATCCTTCCCAAGGGAATAGCTATCATCAAGAGTGATTGGGTTGGATAAGTTACCTCTCATGCAAGACGAAGCGACGTGACCCTTCTCCCGACATAAGTAGAAACATCTACCCTTCGTTTTCTTCCCAGTTGATTTATCACCTCGGGGAGTGTTGGCTTGGATCTTATTGGGAAGAGGCCTTCCTTCAACTTGTAGCTGAGTGTGTGATTGAGTTTGTGGCCGCTTCCCTTGTTTCTTGTGACTTTGAGACTTCTTCTTCAGAGGGCAAGATCTAACATGGTGCCCTTTAACTTTGCACTTGAAGCAAATGATTTTGGCCGAATTCTTAACTCGTTCTAGGCCACTCTTGTTCTTGTTTGAGTTTACTCCAACATCATTTTTGTCATTCGGAGATGTTTGCTCACACAGGACGTTGTTGAGTGTGGACACCCCTTCATGACACTGTTCCAAGTCTTTCTTCAAAGAAGTGACTTGGGCCTTGAGCTCTTCGATTTCCTCTGCACGGTTAGTGTCAATGCAAGTACTAGAGGAAGTGCAAGCTTCATTGTTAGAGCAACAAGGCAAGGAAAGTAATTCATCACACGAGGTAGCAACATTATGAGTAGACGAATTACGAGGACTAGCACATGGAAATATAGTACTTTGATTAGAAGTGGTGCCATTGTCCACATGAGGCTCACTTGATGTTACCTTGGTGATGATAGCCTCATGAGCTAACTTTTGCACATTATGGGATGTTAGAAGATCGGCATGAGAGCTTGTGAGAATTACATGGTTTTCTTCCAACTTCCCATAATTTTAGTTAGTAAATCAAGTTGAGCACGTAGCTCAACATTCTCCTTCAATGTTGATACTTCAAAATAGATAGAGTTAGATGTACAAGTATCATCAACAGTATGAGAGGAGTAAGTAGCGATTAGAGACTTCTCATGAGTAGATTGAAGCTCCTCATAGATCTTAGAGGTTTTGATGAGCTCTCCCTTGACATTCTTGCATTCAAGCAGAAGGACCTCAAAATCCTTTTCAAGTTTATCATGAGCAACTTCAGTCTCTCCTTTTGAAGATCTTAAGTCTCTACATGCTTGATGACTCTTCTCAAGTTCATGTTCAAGTTGTTCACTTTTAGCTTGTTCATGATTAAGTGAATCATTACAATTTTCAAAGTAAGCAAGAACATCTTGGAATCTTTAAAGAGCGTTATTTTTAGCTTTATGAAGAATTTTACTGATCACATAGATATTTTCAGTCAAGTCATCATCATCATCCTCATCGCAAATATCATCGTTATTCCACAGGGAAGATGATACCTCATTATTACCTCTTGCCATGAGGCACATGTGAACTGGAGGAGTTGATGATGATTCTTTTGGTGAATCAGATTCTTCATTAGTCAAAAGTACTTCATATTTCTTGGTTTCCCCTAAATGATTAGTCATAGAACAACTAGGGAGAAACAAGATATTTTTATCAAGAGGACACGGGAAAGCAGGCATATCACCACAGACATTTGTCGAGGGATCTTTAGGTGGAATGCATGACCTATCAACACTATAATTTACACTATGTGTGGTCCTAAATATGCTCGTGTCCATGGAGGCTATGCCATTTTCATCAACATGTATTTCTTCACTCACCATGTCGTTACCTTGTGAGATTGAAGATGCTGAGGTGTTTAAGCAATCAGATATGGAAGTAGTGGTGGACTCTTTATGATCGAAAAGAGTGAAGAGCTCATGCACCAACTCCTTCATCATAATATCGTCTTCATCAAGATTGGACCCACCATATATATCTTCAAGTTTAGTCCAAACTTCATGAGCTGACTTGCAAGTCGAGATAGACTTAAACACTTCAGGAGTTATGGTTCGATGAATGGCAAGAAAAGCCTCACAATCAAGATACATTTCATTAGTAGATGAAGATGCATCATCCTTTTTGTCGGCAATCCTTACAAGAACAATTCGTAAAGTATTTGGGCCCATGGCCCGAAAGTGATGAAGCATACGAATTCTCCATAGGGTATAATTTGTGCCATCAAAGTCAAAGGTGTCATTGTGCACCAATCCAATAGTCGACATCTATACTCTCTAGGTCGTGAAACCTAATTAAAGAGAGACCTTGCTCTAATACCAATTGAAAAAACCCTGATGAAGCCTAGAGGGGGGTGAATAGGCTATTTAAAAACTTCTTCGGATTTGGCTTAAACCTAATGCGGAAATAAACTAAGAGGATACTTGTCAAGCACAAATCGTAAATGCACTAGGCACTACAACGTGTATCAACAACACGATCTACCAAGATGAACACAATACAGATACTAACAAGCACAAGTAAGTTACACAAACTTACTTGAGCTATATCACACGACAAGTAGGTGAACAACACAAGATACTAGATCACACTATAGCACACGATATATCAAAAGCTGCAAGTGTGAACGTGTGGATATAGAGGGTATGCTTGAATGATTAATCTTGTACAAGAAATAGCCAACACAATATAATGAGCACAAACAATATGCAATGTATGTATGCTCAAGTAACACAAGTAAACCACAAGTAAGGAGTTAGGGTTAAGGATAACCAAGGTCACTGAGACGAAGATGTATCCCGATGTTCACTTCCTTGGAGGGAAGCTAGTCACCGTTAGAGAGGTGGATGTTACCACGAAGGCACACCAACGCCATGAAGGCTCACCCTATTCTCCCTTTGAGATAACACCACGAAGGCGTTTCTCAACCACTAGTGGTAAGCCTTTGAGGTGGCTTCCAAACCCTCACAAACTTTTCCGGGGGTAATCACACGGATTGATTCCTCTCCGAAGAACTCCTACCGCCTAGGAGTCTCCAACCTCCAAGAGTAACAAGATCACGGGGAATGCTCAAAACTTGCTCAAATCTCAAATAGCTTGGGTTGAGAGAAGGAGAGGGAGACGATCTATCTTTCGATTGGAACAACTCTCAAAGGGGCTCACAAATGCTCTTGGGATCTAAGATTTGGTGTGAGCAAATGTATGTGGGGTAGAAATGTGTTCTTATGAGGATATGGCTGTGTTGGGCACCCTCTCACGAAGTGGGAGGGGGTATATATAGTGGGGAGAGTAAAACTGCCGTTGGGGACACTTTAAGTCACAAGGAGTTGGACGTCCGACAGCAGTCAGTCGTCCGAGGGATGTAAATATATCTGGACCCACTGGGTAGTTGAACAGGGACCGGACGTCCGGAGAAAGCCGGAAGTCCGAGTTATTCGACTCAAACTTCTCTGGTGCACGATTCCGGATTTCCGAAAGTGGACGGACGTCCGGCCCTCGGACGTCCGGAGGGAGCCGGAAATCCGAGTTATATGGCTCAAGTTTCTCTGGTGAATAGTTTCGTGTTTCCAAAGCAGTCGGTCGTCCGGCCCTCGGACGTCCGGAGGAAGCCGGATGTCCGAGGCAATGGTCCTGTTTTCTGATAACAGCAGAGCAGGAGAGATGTGGTATGAGCCGAACAGTGGATATCTAGTTTGAGCAAGTTCATCACAAAACTTGTGATCCCCTCTTAATAGTGCGGGATCCCTAAAGACTCAAGAATTGTAAAAGGGGGTACCGATGATCCATACTTGAGTGTACACTTTTATTCGCTGATCATCACTCCGCACCGCTAACTTCAAAGGAACTGATACCTTTGAGTTTACCCTTTCACTTGAGCTTGATGTTGTTGTTCCTTCTTGGCTCAATGTTGAAAGCAAGACATGATGAAGTCTTCAAGTAGATCTCCCATACACAATATGGAAAGCCTAGCTTATATATTCATCTTCATTTGTCCACCATGTGAACATCCACAAGGATCAAGCACGTAGTGCTCAGGAATGCTTATCTTGATCTTGTCCTTGTTAGCACATGAGCTTGTCCTTATCAACACATGATCATTCACAATAGCTTAAAAGGGGATTAGTGATTAATTATCTATATGTGTGTTGTGGGCAACACCAAAACACGATTAAGGGCGTGACTGCACTTTCAAAGTGCCATGACATCTTGTGGAAAGCTTCACCCAGCCTCGAAGAGATGGATGGAGGCTTCAAGACTCAAGGCTTACCTGCACAGCCACAAGTCATTATGGGCTCTGGCTTGGTTGGACAATGCAGCGACTCTGGACAGGCGGTGCTAGCAGATGTAGAAGAACGGTAGGATTGGATGGGCACCAACAGAGGCTCAGAGGAACCCGTTGAAAGACCATGTTTTGATCATCGGGTTCTCAAACACCGTGAAGTGCAAGGACTTCAATGGAGGCGATCAAATCTTGTGGGGAACGTGTGCAAAACTCTGCAGAGTACCCAAACCTAATCGATTAGCCGTGTCCACGGTCATGGACAACTTGAGCGGAAGGCATTGAAATTTTCCTAAACTCTCAACACAATTTAATAATGATCTGGGAATTATTGAAAACTCGGGTACGAGAATTGGTTGGCGGAACCATCTCGTTAACAACCCACAATGTAGTAATATTTTGCTTTAACCCTCTCTTGATGTAGGAGAAAACTTGCTTTTCGCTAAAAACTTATAGCCCCACCTTCCATATATGCATGTAGAATAGATGATTATCATTTCACCCCCTCTCATTGATGACTTGCCAGCATATTCCATATGCTGACCTACACGGCTGCAACGTATCATGTTGCAGAGTACTTGTCCGACCAGAAGTGAGGCTACGATCTATGCTCGGTGATATGCCCTGGAGTTGGATGGATTCGTCTACCTTTGAAGCTTCCGCTAGTCTTCGTTAGTTATCTCATGAGATGGCCTTCAGCCACTTTATTGTAATTCATTATTGTACTGAAGTACTCGATATGTGATTTTGATTAATAAAGCTATGTGTTTGAACTCTCGATATACATTGATGTACTGTGTGTGTACCAGCATGATCTTGGGATGGTACGGAAACACTAGAGACTTGGCCGTTTCAGGTCGGGTCGCTACAGATCAAGAACAGAGACATTCCAGAAACGGCCTTTGTCACTCGTTATGGCCAATACGAGTACACCGTCATGTCCTTCTGTTTAACCAATGCCCCAACCACCTTCTCTCGCTTGATGAATTCAATCTTCATGGAGTATTTGGATAAATTCGTCGTGGTATACCTCGATTATATTCTCATATACTCGAAGAACGAACAAGAATATGCCGAGCATCTAATGCTGGTATTGATGAAACTTCGAGAGCATCGCCTTTATGTCAAGTTTTCAAAATGTGAATGTTGGTTACCAGAAGTGACCTATCTAGGCCACGTAATCTCTGGTAAGGGTATTGCTCTCAATCCCGAGATAGTTCAAGCCGTCCTTGATTGGACTCAACCTGAATTGGTTAAGCAAGTTAGGAGTTTTCTTGGTCTAGCGAGCTATTGTTGCCGCTTTGTTTATAATTTCTCCAAGGTTGCAAAGCCTCTAACTGAACTCCTCAAGAAAGATAAAAAGTTCGAGTGGACATAGTTTTCAGGAAATGAAAAGACGCCTGACTTCCGCACCTGTGTTGCTACCGCCATAAGGACTTTGTTATCTATTGCGACGCCTCGCGACAAGGATTAGGTTGCATTCTCATGCAGGATCGTCATGTGATTGCATACGCATCTCGACAGTTGCGTCCACATGGGGATAATTATCCCACACATGATCTTGAGCTTGCAGTTGTAGTCCATGCACTTAAACCTGGCGACATTACCTTCTAGGTAATCGTTGCGAAATATTCACTGATCACCAAAGTCTCAAATATATCTTTACCCAACCGGATTTGAATCTCAGGCAAAGACGATGGGTTTCGTTGATCACAGATTATGACTTAGGGATAACTTACACCCCAGGGAAGGCCAATGTTATGGTTGATGCACTAAGTCGTAAGTCTTATTGTAACAATCTGATGTTATAACGAGGTCAACCACATCTCTATGAGAAATTTCGGAAGTTAAATCTTCACATTGTTCCTCAAGGATTCCTTTCTAACCTGGTGGCGAAACCTACTCTTGGGGATCAAATCATAGCTATGCACAAATATGATAAGGGTATATCCCGGATCAAGGAGAATATTGCTAGCGGAAACGCTAGGGATTTCTCTATCAATGAGCAAAGTGTCGTGTTCTTTCGGAATCGTCTAGTGGTTCCTAAGAGAAAACGTCTGCGGAAGTTGATCCTCAAGGAGGCTCATGATTCTCTTCTCACCATTCATCCTGGTAGTACTAAGATGTATCAGGACCTACGCCAGAGGTTTTGGTGGTCTAGGATGATGAGAGAAATTGCAAAGTTCGTTGCTAACTGCGATGTTTGTCGTCGAGTTAAAGCAGAACATCAAAGGCCTGCTAGAACCCTTCAACCTTTATCTATTCCTGAATGGAAATGGGATAAAGTCAGTATGGATTTCATCACTGGATTTCCAAGACCAAGAAAGGAAATAATGCTATCTTTGTGGTCATTGACCGTCTTTCCAAAGTAGCTCATTTTCTTCCAGTTCGTGAGAGTATAACAGCTAGCCAGCTAGCAGAATTATATATCTCTCGAATAGTGTCTCTTCATGGTGTTCCTCTGGAGATTAACTCACACCGTGGAAGTATTTTTACTTCTCGCTTCTGGGAAAGTTTTCAGAATGCCACGGGGACTCACTTATTTTTTAGCACTGCTTTCCATCCTCAATCAAGTGGTCAAGTAGAAAGAGTGAATCAAATCCTAGAAGATATGCTCCGAGCTTGTGTTATATCGTTCGGTATGAATTGGGAGAAGTGCCTTCCATTCGCCGAATTTGCTTATAACAATAGTTATCAATCAAGCTTGGGCAAAGCCCCTTTTGAAATTCTTTATGGACGAAGATGTCGAACACCTCTTAATTGGTCAGAAACCGGAGAGAGGCAACTCTTTGGTCCGGATATGATCCAGGAAGCAGAAGAGCAAGTTTGCATTATTCGTGAAAAGTTGAAAACAGCCCAATCTCGTCAAAAGAGCCAATATGATCGTCATCATAAGGCCGTGACCTTTGAAGTTGACGAGAAGGCTTACCTTCCGGTTACACCTTTGAAAGGTACCCATCGTTTCGGTATCAAGGGCAAGTTGGCTCCTCGTTACATCGGTCCCTTTCACATTCTTTCCAAACGAGGACAAGTTGCCTACCAGTTGGAACTTCCTCCGCATCTTTCCAAGGTTCATGATGTTTTCCACGTCTCGCAACTCAGGCGTTGCTTTTCGGATCCTATCCGTGAAGTGGACCACGAAACGCTTGATCTCCAAGATAAGCTGTCATACCGAGAATACCCTGTTTGTATTCTTGATCAAGCTGAGCGTACCACTCGACGTTGAAACCTCAAGTTTCTTAAAGTTCAATGGTCAAATCATTCTGAAAAAGAGGCAACATGGGAAAGAGAGGACCGACTTCGACTTGAGTATCCCGCGTTATTCCCGACGACTTCCAAATCTCGGGACCAGATTCTTTTGAGTGGGGGTGAGTTGTCACATCCCTGAATCCCTAACAGAGTTTAGCAAGATTGTGCTCATGTTTTATTCATTGGATCCAAGAAAGTGAAATGAAGTCAAAAGAAAGGAATGAAAACAAGAGCAAACCCTAGCAACCCTATATTCAAAACAATTCAAATTAGGTGACAAATCAATGAACCCAGAATGGCCTTCATAAAAGTTCATCTTTTCTGATAATTATTGGAAACAAAATATCAGGGGTGAAATATATTTTCAAAATGCTTTTAGCTTTTTATTTTATATATATAACTCATTGAAATCAATTATATATTTGATTTCAAATATTTCAGATTTTAAAAAAATGTTGAAAACTTTATATGGGTTTGGAAATATTACAAACAACATCCCAAGATCATCTGCACTGTTTTTGGGAATATTTTGGAGCCAAAAATAAATGAAACAAATGTCAGAAAGAATAAAACAGAAAACATAACAGAAGGAAAAAGAGAAAAGCTTATGTGTCACTCACCTTGGCCCAGCCCAGGAACGCCCTTGTCTTCTTCCTCCTTCACCAGTCCGAGCACGAGGTGGCCGCCACTTCTCCCGGCGCGACCATGCATCTACGTGCGTGCATGGTTCCCTCTGATGCGCTGGAGAGAAAGGATAAGCCTCCCCGGACCCGTTCCCATCCTCTCCCCCTCTTCACTCGCCCCTACATCTCTCTCTCTCTCAGCCGCCATTGGAGCGAGCTCGAGCTTGAGCTAGCCATCGCTCCGGTCGTCCTCCCTCGCCTCTGAGTGTGCCATTTGCTCTGCCTCGACGAGTACGACGTCCCCGCTGAAGGAGAAGAGCCCCCGAGCCCTGCTTCACCCTCCTCACTGTCGGCTTCCACCTTCTGCCGCCGGCAAGTCGTCGTTGATTCGTCGGATCCAGCGCCTCCCCGAGCAGCCTGAGCCTCCCCTCGACACCGCAGTAAGCTCCGGAGTGTTTCCCCCCATCTACCCCTCTCTTTCCTTCGCTCTAGCCCCGTGGTCATCGAGCCGAGCTCCGGCCGCCGCAGTGGCTCGTCGCCCGTGCCCTCCGGCCACCCTCAGCCCCTCCCGATGCTTCTGTTAGATGGCGTCGAGTCTGGGCTTCGTCCCAGTGCTCTCAGATCCCAAGTCCGAGGCCTGCAGCGCAGTTTAGAGAAACTCCGGCGAGGATCCGCTGGGTATTTGGTCGCCGCCGGCAAGATTACGGTGGGGCCGACATGGAGGGACCATTAGGGCCTAATCCCCCCTTAGTGCCACTGACTAGTGGCCCCGAGAGTGGTTCAAACCCAACTTAGCCTCTGGTCAGCGCGGGATTAGCCCCGAGCCACTGAACAGTGGGCCCTTGTGGTCAGGTTTGACGTGGCCAGCCCCTGTTGACCATGATGATGTCATAATGACATAATAAATACTATTTTCGATTTAATATAATTCCAGAATAATTGCAAAACTTTGGAAATTAATAGAAAATTTATTATAACTCCAAATCTGACAAATAATATATGCAAATTGATCAAAAAAATTCAATGAACACAATGGTGCTACTTTCATGCATGAAAAACAAAGTTATGAAACATCACCCACTACTGGAATTGAGAAATTTGCTGTCTGCCATGCCTTTGCCATCTGCTGACGCATGGCAAAGATCCTCTTTGCCGTCAGCTAGTATAAAGCAGACGACAAAGAGGTTGCTGATGGAAAAGGTTTTATTTGCCGTCGGCCACCTCTTTGCCGTCTGCTGACGCATGGCAAAGGCCCAGAGGCGGACGGCAAAGAGCACGGAGACGGTAAAGGGGCGCCACCCTAACGGCCGAAGCCCGCCCCACCACACCCACCGCTTTGCCGTCTGCCTCCCAGCTTCTGCAGACGGCAAAGGGGCGCTCCCCCTAACGGCACCCAGCCCCCACCCCCGCTCCCCTAACGGCACGCTCCACCCCCGCTCCCCTCGATGTCCTGCCTCTCTCGCACGCGCCCCTGCCCACTCCAGCGCCGCCGCCACCACCACCTGAGCTGCTCCGGCCCACCGCCGCCGCCCACGACCGGAGCTCCCCGCTCCCCTCCTCCCCACGTCCCTCCTCCCTGCGGCCCTCCTCCTCGCGCTCTACCCACCCAAGCGCCGCGACCACAACCACCGGAACCGCTCCGGCCCACCACCGTTGCCCATGGCCGGAGCTCGCCCTCCCCTCCTCCCCGCGCACCTCCTCCCCACGCCCCTCCTCCCCGCCGCCGAGGGCCGGAGCTCGCCCTCCCCTCCTCCCACTACCCTCCTCCCACTTCAGGTAAGTTTTTTTTCTTTTTGTCTTTATTTCCTGTTTTTTCTTTTAAATTAGATAGTTAATTTAGATAGTTAGTTTATTTTCTATTTTTCTGTTAAATTGGATAGTTAGTTTTTTTTCCGTTTTTTATGTGAAATTAGATAGGTAGTTTATTAGGTAGAAAAAGTAGATAGAGAAGAAAACAATAAATAGAAAAAAAAACTTAGAAGAAAATAAGAGAATAATAAACTAGAAGAAAAAGGAAGAAGAAGAAGAAGAAGTAGAAGAAGAAGAAGAAAGAGGAAAGGAGGAGAAAGATAAAAGAAAGAAGAAGAAGAGGAGGAGGAGGAGGAGGAGGAGGAGGAGAAAGAAGAAGAAGAATAATAATATGATGATCAAGAAGAAGAAGAAGAGGAGGAGAGAGGAGAAGAAGAAAGAAAAGGACCCCGACCCCCGACCACCGGCCCACGACCCCCGACGCCCGACGCCACCAACCCCCGACCCTCGACCCCCGACCTCCGACGCCACTGAGACCTGACTGCCGACCCCCGACGCCCGACACCAGTGACCTCCGACCCCTGAGTCCCGACCCCCGACTCCACTAACCCCCGACCCCCGATGCCCGACGCCATTGACCCTCGACTCCAGAAGCCACTGACCCTCGACCCTCGACCCCCGACGCCCGACGCCACTGACCCTCGACTCCCGATGCCACTGACCCTCGACCCCCGACCCCCGACGCCCCTGACCCTCGACCCCCGACCCCCTACCCCCGACCCCCGACACCATTGACCCCCAACCCCCGACCCCCGACACCTCTTCGGCCTCTTGTTGACCAAAGAGACCCCAACCCCCGACGCCAGTGATCCTCGACCCCCGACAACACTAACCCCCGACCACCGACACAACTAACCCCCGACCGCCGACGCCACCGACACCCGACACCACCGACCATCGACGCCACCGACACCCGACACCACCGACCATTGACACCACTAAGCCGATGGGGTCATAATTTTGTAAATTATGAGTTAGGTCACATATTTTCCGATTGTGTTAATTATAAAAACATCATATTTGTGTTGATCGGGTGAATTTCAATGTGCAGTTGTTCGACGACCTCCACGTGCGTTGGACGAGCTCCGCCCTTGCATTTGTTGGTGAGCACAAATGACTTCTCCTCCTACCCCCTTAATTTGCTCTGTCCCGGTCTTCGTGCCGATGAAACTTGCTAGCTATAGGTTTCTTCAATCATGAGTATGCGTGACCAGTATGCGTCTCCCGTTCGAAAGGGCGACATCTATAAATATGCATTTCTTTGCATATTTATAACTGCCATCCTTTCGAATTGTCCAACATTATGCATGGACAGCCCGAGTATGTGTAGATTGGGTTTGTTTTCCCGTATGCTGTGCTCCAGATCCGATGCGGAATTTCGTCAGTGCCTCCCCTCTTGTTCTCTGGGTACACATCCTCTCTGCTTATTACCGAGACGTGTATCAGGAGAAGAGCCGGGAGGTGCTGCCGAAATTCTGCGTCGCATCTGGAGAAGAGCATGGGAAAACGAACCCAGTCTACACATACTCGGGTGGGATTAGGACCTATCTTTACCTATTAGCGTGTAGGTTGCATGGACGTAATAAAACTAACAAAATTGATTAGCGTATGAATATAGATGATGAATTATATATTTATTTCTTGTGCCCCCATAGGTAGCTAGGCAACATGAGTGATCGTGCTTGGATGTACATTGGTCACCCTAGTCAGAAAGACATGAGCCATGAATGGTTAACAAAAACCAGGGGGTTTGTGAGAGCCGCATTTCCAAATGGCCAGCATAAAACATGGTGCCCCTGTCCCAACTGCGACAACTGGAAAAAGCAGACAGAGTTTGAAATGGGTAAACACCTGCAGAAGTGGGCTTTTACGCCTAATTATACGGTGTGGACTTTTCATGGTGAGTCTGACCAACGTGCCAGAGCTGAGGTGATTCGTCGCCGCACCGACGAGCATGGTACCGGGATTGAAGACATGGTGCAAGACTTTGATGATGCTTGTGATTCGGACGATGAGATGGAGGAATCTGCAAAGGCCTTCTATGAAATGCTGGAGTCTTCAAAACGTCCTCTCCACGAGCAGACTGGGCTTTGTCAGCTGGATGCCATCGCGCAAGTAATGGCTCTGAAGGCTCAATTCAACCTAGGGAGAGAATGCTACGACGTGATGATGACGATATTTGGACGCTTTCTACCCAAAGGCCATGTACTGCCTGCAAACCTGTACCAGTCAGAGAAAATCCTCCGTGTACTTAAGATGCCCTATGAGAAGATACATGCCTGTGAGAATGGATGTGCCTTATTTAGGCTTGAGTATGCGGCCTTGAATTATTGCCCCATTTGTAATTCTTCCAGGTATATTGTGGTAGAAAACGGCATGGGTGAGAAGAATCAGACGAAAATCCCCATTAGTGTTCTTTGATATCTGCCAATCGTACCAAGACTTCAACATCTTTTCATGGTCGAAGAGACGGCCAGACAGATGACATGGCACAAATTGGGCAAAAGAACCGAACTAGATGCGGATGGGAACAAGATGCTGGTACACACTTCAGATGGTTTTGCGTGGAGGCACTTCGATGCATTACATAAGGATAAATCGGAAGATCCAAGGCAACCTAGAGTTGCCATCAGCACGGATGGGTTTAATGTGTATGGTATGACGGCAGCACAATACAATTGTTGGCCTGTATTTGTCATTCCACTAAATTTGCCACCCGGAGAGATTATGAAAAGAAAGAACATTTTCCTGACGTTGATAATTCCAGGGCCCAACTATCCAGGGAAGAATATGAATGTGTACATGCAGCCGCTTAAGGATGAGTTGCCAGAAGCCTGGGATAATGGGATCAAGACCTACGACGCGGCTACCAAAACAAATTTCAAAATGCATGTGTGGTACATGTACTCGACGCATGATTATCCGGCGTTTGCGCTATTCGCTCGCTGGTGTGTGCATGGAAGGTTCCCGTGCACCACATGCAAGGCAGCTCTTCAGTTCCGTTGGCTGCAGTCTGGTCGCAAGTATTCTTGCTTCGACATGCATAGACAATTCCTGGATCCTGACCATAAGTTCAGAAAAGACAAGAAGAATTTCATCAAAGGTAGAGTTGTCAAAAACACTGCACCAGCTGCGTTGACAGGCCAACAGACCCTTGATCAGTTAAACGCTCTCGAGCCTAATCCTTTGCGTCCAGGATACTTCAAAGGTTATAATACGGAACACGCCTGGACTCACAAGTCATGCTTATGGGATCTCCCTTACTTCAAAGACCTCCTTTGCCCACACAACATTGACGTGATGCACACTGAAAAGAATATTGCGGAGGCCATTTTTGGTACATTTATCGGCATAGAGGGGAAGTCAAAAGATAATCCTAAGGCTAGAATCGACCTGGAGGCTCTATGTGATAGACCGTTGCAAAACTTGCGACAATAGAAAGGAAAGCAAAGCATAGCGAAGCCAAAGGCATGGTTCAATCTTGAAAGGCCAGCTATGAGGGAAATGCTATTGTGGGTGAAAAGGTGGTTGATGTTCCCCGATGGGTATGCTGCGAATCTAAAGAGGGGAGCGAGTCTTGAGAAATTGAAAATATTTGGGCTCAAGAGTCATGATTGGCACATATGGATTGAGCGGGTAATGCCGGTGATGTTGCGTGGCTTTATCCCTGAGGATGAATGGCTAGTACTGGCAGAGCTGAGCTATTTCTTCCGTTCTCTTTGTGCGAAAGAACTATCGCCTCGCGTGCTAGATGAAATGGAAGAGTTGGCGCCGGAGTTGATCTGCAAATTAGAAAAGATCTTTCCACCGGGCTTCTTTAATCCAATGCAACATTTGATTTTGCATCTCCCGACCGAGGCAAGAATGGGGGGGGGCCCGTTCAAAATCGATGGTGCTACTGAACTGAGAGGATGCAGAAGACGCTTCGAGCTAAGTGTAAAAATAAACGTAGAATTGAAGCATCGATGGCTGAGGCATTCATTACTGAGGAGGCGGCAAAATTCGTGACAGAACACTACGAAGCCAAAAATCATCATTTGCATAACCCGAAGCCTCGGTACAATGATGGCGATCGAGAAAAAGTTCGATCCAGCCTCAGCCTATTCAAAGGTAAGCTCGCACCATCCGGTGCTTCGAAAGGGAAATCGTTGGATGTCGAAGAATGGCGGACCATTTCATTGTATATCTTCACCAACCTAACAGAAGTGCGGTCGTACATCGAGTAAGTTCTCAGTAATTTATTGTTCCACAACTTCTAATTGCTTTGAACTACTCTTATTCCCGGATATTTGATATAGTCGATACGTCGCCGAATTCTCAGATGGAGCGGTCATCGAAAAGGATTCCGTCGAAGAGTATGAGCTTCTCGGAAAGCATGGAGGCGACTATCCCGGTTTCATCTCTTGGTTCAAACAAAGGGTAATTAATTACCATTAAGGGCCCATTTGATTTATTGGTCTAATTTGCGGCTAATGCATCCATTCTTTCATATTAAACTTGTAGGCTGAAGCAGAGTCTATGGACGCCGAGTTGAGACAAGTCGCTAATGGTTTTGACTATAAGGTCCGTTCATTTGACAAATACAACATCAACGGGTATCACTTTCGTACCTTTGGCAAAGAGCTATCTATGCCCGACCTAAAGACTACAAATTGTTTTGTCTCTGCTATCGGCGAAGGAGACGCCGAGTAGTATGGAAGAGTTGAAGCAATTTATGAACTTCTATTCTATGGTGAAAACCCACCGACCGTCGTAGTCTTCAAATGTTATTGGTTTGTGCCAAGGGAGACTAGAAGGACTCATGAACATATAGGACTAGTCGAAATCAACCAAAACACCCACTTAGATGTTCCCGATGTCTATATTGCGGCTCAACAGGCGACACAAGTTTTCTACCTACCGTGGGCCTGCCAAACTGATCCAAATCTCAAAGGTTGGGATGTCGTTTATGAAGTGCCACCACATTTTAGACCACCTACCCTCAATGAAGAGGATTACGAACCTCACATTAACCCAGACACATATGAAAGAGAATTCTTCCAAGAAACATGTATGTCCAAGAAACGTTTCAAGAACCGCTCTACTTCACCCCAGAACATTGAAGTAGAGAGCGACAGTGAACCCGTCTTAACCCCTGAGCCCGAACAGGAAGAGCTGGAAGAAGAAGAGGTTACTGCTGCGGATGACCTGTCACTTCTTGACCGATTACATAATGGTGGCCTTCCACATGTTCTTCGTGATAGTGATGATGATGATGCATTTATTGATGATAGTGATGATCATGATGCATTTATTGACCCCGAAGCATATATAGACGAGGACGATTGTTATTAGTTCATGTCAGGTATTCAACTATTATACTATATATAAATTTTGAGTTCATGTTAGGTATTCAATTTTTATTAGTCATGTTGGTATTTATGACGATGATACACTTAAATTATATACATTTTATTACTCCTGTTGGTATTTATGTTGTACTAATTTCATTTACTCTTTGTCATGACACGTGTTGAAAGATGGTGGGAAAGGGTCGAAAGCACTCCGCGGCTGCTTCTTCGTCGGCGGGTGATGGGATGGGTACTTCCATTCCTGCCTCGCCTCTGCGGAGAGTGTTGCTCGCTACTATGCAAGGAGCGCCCCCCGTGAGAGGAGGTCGACCCCCCGCGAAGCTGAGAGGCACTAAAGGTACACGTTGTATTCATGTTGGTATTTATGTTGTACTCATGTTGTATGCATATTGGTATTTATATAAATTTTATTACTCATGTTGGTATTTATGTTGTACTAAAGTTACACATGGCCGCGGGAGAGGTAGGGCTACATGGTCTCCGCCACCACCCCAAGCTGATTGACCTAAGCACAGGACTTCTAGGGTGGATTCGTCTGAGGTGGAAGCTACACGGTCTCCGGTTCACGAGCCTCGTGTGGACGAGCCTCAGGTCGACGAGCCTTCGACCCACGAGACTCGTGTCCCAGAGGCTTCCTTCCAGGCGACTCCGGAGCAAAGCAGGGATGAGGGTACGTCCCAAGAGACCCAGTGGGATACCTGGCCTGAGCCAAGTGGCCATGCTGGTAGCGACGAGGAGCTGGGTGAGGGGGCTACCGTCTACCAGCGTGGTAGTTCAGGGCTCCCGCTCGTGCGAGCGACCCTCGAGCAGAGGTGGTCGATTAGGCCAAATGGGGACAAGTAAGTTAATTTACTCTTATTTAACCTTTTGCCTTCGCGTTTTCTCAAATATCTAATGTTTTGGCTTTAATTTGTCATACTGTAGGGGTTGGATTGTTGCCAAGGGTGTCCGCAAGCCCAACAACGTCCTTGGTGTTCTTTGCCTTCGAAACTTCCCAGGGTTTGTTACGTTTCCCGGTCGGGAGCGAGAGGTAGGAATGACCTGGGAGCCCGGTCAGAAAACTTCACCAACATCTCCTCCCACGACAAGCTCGTGAAGTACAGAGATCGCGGGAAGGCGAGGAAAGGGGAGGACTTTAACCCGAGCGAGGGGCCTATTGATCCAGAGCTGGTGATGATAGCTGGCAACGGGAGGCCCCATGGCTCGATCGCCATTGGAGACGGCCTTATACGTTGTCCTAGCAATCTCCGGCAGATAAAGGCATGCCAAACGAGCTCTTGTCGGGATATAACACGTCGTCCACGGCCAGTCGAGCTCGCCAACGAGGTTAGTTTAATGGACTCAACTATCTTTCCGCTTTATGTTGTGCGTTGGAACCAATATGATTACATTTCTAACAATAAGTTGTGTTGCAGGCTGCTATTCCGAAAGAGATAGAGGCAATGCAGGCGGCTATGGCGGAGAAGGATAAGGAAATTAGGGAGCTGGAGGAGAGGACGACTGCATTGGTGGAGGCGGAGAGGGCACGGAATTATGCGTCTACCAGGGCCATATACGAGCTCTTCATGGTAAGTTTCTTCTTCATGTTATTTCAAATCTTGCATTTGAATTTCCGTTTCATTAATAAATAAAAAGTTTGACTTGTCGAAACCAAATGTACAGTCTATGTGCGAGAAGAATGGCCAAGTGCCTCCGCCGATGCCAGTCATTAACGTGGCGGGGACGGTGAGTTTCATTTCAGTGCAGTGATCTTAAGAGTGTCCTCATGCTAACTACACATTGCAAACGATGTTTAGTGCAGAATATCTCCCGAAATGCATCGCATGACCCTTCTATAGTCGAGCCTTCTCCAGGGCAGCCTTCTCCAGGTGAAACAAGCCAGAGCCACCGTGCTTCACCCTAACTTTGGTATGTTATTTCTAGTGTTTTAATAAAAGATAGCTAGACTTCCATCTAAATGACATAATTAGCTTAGCCAATTTAGCCCGAAGAAGGGAAGGAAGAAGAAGAAGAGGAGAAGAAGAAGAAGGAGAGGGAGGAGGATAAGAAGAAGGAGAAGAAGGAGGAGAAGAAGGAGAAGGAGCTCCTCCTTCTCCTTCTTCTTCCTCCTTCTTCCTCCTTCTCCTTCTCCTTCTTCTTTTCTTCTTCTTCTCCTCTTCCTGCTCCTTCTCCTCCTCCTCCTTCTTTTACTTCTTCTTCTCTTTCTCTTCTTCTACGTAGCTTAGACTCATCCAAGAAAGGCTAAATTGGCTAATTATCCATCTAAATGACAGAATTAGCTTAGTTAGCTCCAAAATGACCTATTTAATAAAAAATGACCTATACTTAGCTAATTATCCTCAAAATGACATAATTAGCTCCAAAAGGCATTCTTAGCCAATTTAGCCCGAAGAAGGGGACAAGAGGAGAAGAAAGAGGAAAAATGAAAGGAAGGAAGGAAGAAGAAGAGGAGAAGAAGAAGAAGGAGAGGGAGGAGGATAAGAAGAAGGAGAAGAAGGAGGAGAAGGAGAAGGAGCTCCTCCTTCTCTTCCTTCTTCCTCCTTCTCCTTCTCCTTCTTCTTTTCTTCTTCTTCTCCTCTTCCTTCTCCTTCTCCTCCTCCTCCTCCTCCTCCTCCTTTTCTTATTCTTCTCTTTCTCTTCTTCTACGTAGCTTAGACTCATCCAAGAAAGGCTAAATTGGCTAATTATCCTACGAAATGACATAATTAGCTTAGTTAGCTCCTAAATGGTCTATTTAATAAAACATGACCTATAGTTAGCTAAGTTCTCTCCTAAATAACATAATAAGGCTTACGTAGCTGCAACATGACCTATACCCCCTAACTTAGGTATTAAATGGCCTATAATTGGCCTAGCTAGATCAAAAATGGCTTAATAAGCATAATTTGCTCTGGAATGACCTATTTTACCCAAGTTAGCGCCGAAACAACCTATAGTTAGCTAGGGTTCCACCTAAATGACATAATTAGCTTAGTTAGCTCCTAAATTGTCTATACTTAGCTAATTTCTCTCTGAAATAACCTATATATACACTACTTCATCTAGTATTATTCTTCTAACTTTCTTATTTGTCATTTTGCAGATTACCTTCACTTCACGGGAAGCTTGGAAAATATTGATGGAATGCTTGAAGATGATTTATTGTACCATGGGTTGTATTGAAACTATTGTAGTATATGAATATATGAAACTTTGTATGCACGTGGATGAAACTGGTGTAATATATGGTTTGGTACGGATGCAACTTGAAAGCTGGGTATAAGAGGTTATTTTAATATGGTTATGAGTACGGAAAGAAATTTATTTATGTCAAATATATATATATATATCCTGATTATTGTTAAAAATGCTGGATATAACAAAATATAAACAAAAAAGGGGCTGGTTCCCCTCTTTGCCGTCTGCCCGACATGGCAAAGGGGGGAAGGCAGACGGCAAAGGGGGGAATCTGCCCCCTCTCTCTCTCCCCTCTTTGCCGTCTGCCCCCACATGGCAAAGGGGGGAAGGCAGACGGCAAAGGGGGGAATCTGCCCCCTCTCTCTCCCCTCTTTGCCGTCTGCCCCCACATGGAAAAGGGGGGAAGGCAGACGACAAAGAGGGGAATCTGCACCCTCCCTCTCCCCTCTTTGCCGTCTGCCCGCACATGGCAAAGGGGGGAAGGCATACGGCAAAGAGAGGAGGCCTGCGTTAACACTTAACGGGTACGTTGCAATATGTGCCGTCCCATTTATTTTGCCGTCTGCCCCCTCATGGCAAATATTCTTTGCCATCCGCTTTGAGAAAGCAGACGGCAAAGAACCTCTTCACTGGATTTTTTTTGCCGTCTACTTTGCCGTCAGCTGACCGACGGCAAAGCCTTGGCCGTCCGTGGTTGCACCCTTTGCCGTCCGTCTTGGCAGACGGCAAATTTCTGAATTTCAGTAGTGATCAGATCATATCAATTAAATGATTATGATAAGTATGTTAATTCAAATAATATTTGAATTTGAATTCAAATCAACATCATCCTATAAGTTTGATGCCACTTTAACCCATGCTACAAATCATGCATCATATTGTTGCATATGATTCTTATTGATTGATTGTTATTATTTTGGTAGGCGCTGCCCCTCCGGATACGTCCGAATATCCGACTGACGGATATTACCCCTCTGCTGAGCAACAAGGCAAGCACCCTTTTGATCATCTCGATATCATCCCATGTTCTTGCTCCTGCTCCCACTTATTGCATTAGGACAAAATATTTCAAATGCTTTACTTTGGTAGCTGAACCTATTCCTTTGCATGACCTGTCATTGTCACAGTAAATAGCCAAACCATGCAAATTAGCATACCTGGTAGATGCTTGAGCTGTGATGTGTTTATTCCTGCTATGCTTGCTATGCCTAGAGTTGTGTCAGGTCTGTTATATCTGGGTGATGAACACGAATGGATGAATGTGTTCTAGTGACAAGGAATAAGTGTGGAACCTGATTTGGTAAAGGTACCGATGAAAGGCTATGTAGGAGTACATGGTGGGTTGTTTCATTGGAACCGTCCTTAGGAACTGAGTTCCGTGTATGTAATCCAAGACTAGATACTACCACATGTTGGGATACTTAATTGACCCTCTCGACTTATTAATCGCCTAGTACTCGGTCCAGGAGTTGCAAGTAGTTTCTGGTGTTTATAGTCATGCTGGAGGACGTGCATAGTGCTGACCTTAGAGGTGGGCTATGATGCGGTAGGAAGTGGCACGGTGTACCAAGTGATACCCGAATGGCGGAAACCTCGGTCAGACTTCCGTGCGGGTTACCCTCAAATAGGCGATAAACCTGGACTAGGTACTAATGTGGTTAATGGTTGTGGCCGACTCCCTCGCTGGGCTTCCGCTTGAAGGTTGCCGAGGTGCATGACGTGCACATAGCGATAAGTGACGAGAGCGTGTGTGAAGAAGTACACCCCTGCAGGGTTATGATCTATTCGAATAGCCGCGTCCGCGGATATGGACTACTTGGAGACATATGTTGTTCATAGATAACTATAATGGCTACTCAAAAAAGTGTCAAGATAAGTGTGAGTGTCATGGATGGCATTTCCATAGGAAGACGGGAATGATTCCATGATGGTGTATTGTTGTGGAGTTAGTGGACTCGTGTGCGAGAAATCAGAGTTGCTAAACTTATTTAAAATGTAGTTTAGTCTAGCCAAGAGTCAAAGCTGGCTTGCTGCATGAAACACCACAACCCCCTTTATTGATACCTGAGCATGAGTAGATAGATCTGTTCTAAATTCTTGCTGAGTACTCTTGTACTCATGTTTGTTTAATAATTGTTGCAGAGGATACCTGATACGTCTCCAACGTCTCCAACTAATAAAACTTTTGCAATAAGTACATGAGTTCTTCATGACTAATGTGAGTCCATAGTATATATGCACTTTCACCTTCCACTATTGCTAGCCTCTCTAGTACCGCGCAACTTTCGCTGGTGCACAAACCCACCATATACCTTCCTCAAAACAGCCACCATACCTACCTATTATGGCATTTTCATAGCCATTCCGAAATATTATTGCCATGCAACTCCCACCGTTCCGTCTCATGACATGTGTCGTCACTTTCATATTGCCATTGCATGATCGTAAGATAGCTAGCGATATGTTTCAATGTCATACGGTAAGCTAGATCGTTGCACATCCCGGTACACTGCGGGAGGCATTTCATATAGAGCCATCATTGTTCAGTATTGAGTTGTGAGTAAATAAAAGTGTGATGATCATCATTATTAGAGCATTGTCCCATGTGAGGAAATAAAAAAAGAGGCCAAAGATGCCCACCAAAAAAAAGAGGCCAAAGAGCCCAAACAAAAAAATGAGAGAAAAAGAGAGAAGGGACAATGCTACTATCTTTTTCCACACTTGTGCTTCAAAATAGCACCATGTTCTTAATGATAGAGAGTCTCTTGTTTTGACACTTCCATATACTAGTGGGAATCATCATTATATAACTTGGCTTGTATATTCCAATGATGGGCTTCCTCAAAATTGCCCTAGGTCTTCGTGAGCAAGCAAGTTGGGTGCACAACCACTAGTTTTCCTCTTGAGCTTTCAGACACTTATATCTCTAAATGCATCCGTAATATGGTAATCCCTACTCATTCACATTGATATCTATTGATAGGCATCTCCATAGCCCGTTGATACGCCGAGTCGATGTGACCATCTCCTCCTTTTTCCTCACAACCTCCACCACACTCTATTCCACCTATTGTGCTATATCCGTGGCTCACGCTCATGTATTTGTGGGAGTTGAAAAAGTTTGAGAAAGTAAGAGTGCAAAAACAATTACTTGGCCAATACCGGGGTTGTGCAACATTTAAATTCGTTGTGTGGGGATGATGGAGCATAGCTAGACTATATGATTTTGTAGGGATAACTTTCTTTGGCCTTGTTACTTCAAAAGTTCATGATTACTTTGGTAGTATGCTTGAAGTATTATTGTTTTCATGTCAATTGTAAACTATTGTTCTGAATCTTACGGATCTGAACACTCATGCCACAAGAAACAAGTTACAAAGGACAAATATGTTAGGTAGCATTCCACATCAAAAATTCAGTCTTTATCACTTCCCTACTCAAAGACGAGCAGGAGTTAAGCTTGGGGATGCTTGATACGTCTCCAACGTATCTAGAATTTTTGATGGTTCCATGCTATTATCTTTTCAATTTTGGATGTTTTATATGCATGAATATGCTATTTTACATCTTTTTTGGGACTAACCTATTAACTCAGTGCCAAGTGCCACTTTCTGTTTTTTCCGTGTTTTTGACCCTTTTTCACACGTAGTCCAAATGGAATAAAACTTTGCGATGATTTTTTTGGACCGAAAGAGTCCCCGAAGCTTTGCAAGAAGGCCAGAACAGCCACGAGGGAGTCACAAGCCCAGGAGGTGCCCCCACCCCCCTAGGCCGCACCTAGCGGGCTTGTGACCTCCTCGTGGGCCCAACCGACGTAATTCCACCACCATAAATTCCTATAAATTCAGAAACCCCCAAAAAGAAACCTAGATCGGGAGTTTCGCCGCCGTAAGCCAATGTAGCCACCAAAAACCAATCTGGAGCCCGTTCCGGCACCTTGCCGGAGGGGGAATCCATCTCCGGTGGCCATCTTCATCATCCCGGCGATCTCCATGACGAGGAGGGAGTAGTTCACCCTCGGGGCTGAGGGTATGTACCAGTAGCTATGTGTTTGATCTCTCTCTCTCGTGTTCTTGAGATGTCATGATCTCGATGTACCGCGGGCTTTGCTACTATAGTTGGATCCTATGATGTTCTTCCCCCTCTCCCTTCTTGTAATGAATCGAGTTTCCCCTTTGAAGTTATCTGATCGGATTGAGTCTTTGACAACACTTGATGTATGTCTTGCACGTGTCTATCTATGGTGATCAACTTGCGGGTTCGTGACATTGGGAACCTATGCATATGGGTTGGCACACGTTTGGATATTCATGTGAGTATTTGATGTATGTTTTGGTGATCAACTTGCGGGTTTCGTGACATTGGGAACCTATGCATATGGGTTGGCACACGTTTTGACTCTCCGGTAGAAACTTTGGGGCACTCTTTGAAGTTCTATGTGTTGGCTGAATAGATGATTCTGAGATTGTGTGATGCATATCGTATAATCATGCCCACGGATACTTGAGGTGACAATGGAGTATCTAGGTGACATTAGGGTCTTGGTTGATATGTATCTTAAGGTGTTATTCTAGTACGAACTCTATGAAAGATTGAACGGAAAGAATAGGTTTGTGCTATTTTACTACGGACTCTTGAATAGATCGATCAGAAAGAATAACTTTGTGGTGGTTTCGTACCCGACAATAATCTCTTCGTTTGTTCTCCGCTATTAGTAACTTTGGAGTGACTCTTTGTCGCATGTTGAGGGTTAGTTATATGATCCAATTATGTTATCATTGTTGAGGGAACTTCACTAGTGAAAGTATGAACCTAGGCCTTGTTTCCACGCATTGCAATACCGTTCGTGCTCGCTTTTACTATTGGTTATCTTGCTGTTTTTGTAATTTCAGATTACAAAAACCTATATCTACCATCCATATTGCACTTGTATCACCATCTCTTCGCCGAACTAGTGCACCTATACAACTTACCATTGTATTGGGTGTGTTGGGGACACAAGAGACTCTTTGCTATTTGGTTGCAGGGTTGCTTGAGAGAGACCATCTTCATCCTACGCCTCCCGCGGATTGATAAACCTTAGGTCACCCACTTGAGGGAAAATTGCTACTATCCTACAAACCTCTGCACTTGGATGCCCAACAACGTCTACAAGGAGAAGGTTGCGTAGTAGACATCAATACCCACGAGCCAACAGGTGGGTTCTTTCTAGACATCGATGATGACGAGTAGCTGGTGTCCCAGCTACGACCTGGCCCCTTTCAGTAGGGATCTGTAGATAGTCAGGCTTTATGCCTTATCCTTTCAACTGTCTGTACTCAGACAGCTTTTATGCTTCCATTGGTTTGTATGACTTTGTTTGTATGACATTGATGTGTCGGGTCGTGTGACCCCTGCTTGTATGGACATATTATGCAAGACTCTTCCGAGTCTTCTAAATAAATGTCATGATGTTGTATGGTTATGTTGTGATGCCATTGTTGTATATATGCATATTTAGTATGTCATGCGTACGTGTGATGCACTCTGATATGTATGGGATTCGACACCTAGTCGTATGCCTTAGTAGCTCTCTATACAGAGAAATGCCCCTTTGTGATTCCACCGATCCTTGGTAGTTCGCTACTGCTTCAGACACATTGGTTGACCGGCATGTATCCTTCTTAGCTGTTGTGTCTGTCCCTACGGGGAAATGTCACATGGTGTAATGGAGTCCTTGTAGCTTGCTATGACTCGTGTACACTCGATGTTGACCGACACCTGCTTTGCTGGGTTATGTATGCCTATCTCTGTACAGTCGAGCCACTTGAGTTTATGACTAGATATGTCAACCCGGGTTCTTTAACATTGGAATGCTAGCGACACTAATGCATACGTGAGTGAAAAGGCGCAAACGGTCCCGGCTAAGGTAAGGTGGCAGCCGTGGGGATAACCGTGCGTGAGACCCAAAGGGATGCAATGTGTTAGAGGCTGGATTCCTATGGCTTAGGATCAGGGTCCCGACACACCATGTGGCATGGAAAGATCCAAACACATATAGCCAATCAAATATATTTGATCATGATTCATTATTGTTGACAATTGTCTTCATAATAAGTGTGTTGGGAGGCTAAAAATTAAGACCCTGTCTTTCTTTGTGTTCGATGGATGTTGTATGTTCAAAAAATATACTTTGATTATTAGCAATCCTAGAAGATTATGATAATTGAGTATGTTCAACTATTCCTTAGACTTTGGTGAAATTAGATGCATTGAATTTGTTTGATGACTAAGAACATAGGTTATTACGTTTCAAGAAAACACATTGATTGAACCATGACATGTGAATTGATTGCTACTCTATTATGATGAGTTATAAGAGAAAAGTTGCTGGTTATGATGCTAGAAAAATGATTGAAATTTTCATTGATCAAAATTATACACTGTGCTAGCATTCACACTTCATAAATTACTTCTTTTATCATTTACCTACTTGAGGACAAGTAGGAATTAAGCTTGGGGGTGTTGATACGCCTCCAACATATCAAATATTTATGAAGTATTCGTGTCGTATTTACTTAGGTTTATAATACTTTAATCTGTTTTTGGTGCATTCTGTATGATTTAATTAGAACTCACCCAGACCAACGCTGTTTACGGCACAATTATCATGGTATTGTTTATGCAAAAAATAAAAGTTTCCAGAATAGCTTGAAACTTTTTGACAATTATTTTGGACAATATGAGAAATACTCGAGTGAAGAACCACCGGAGGGGGCCACATATGGGCCACAAGCTAATAGGTTGCACCAACCCCCCTCGACGCACCCTGTTAGCTTGTGGGGCACACGTGGCTCTGATTAACGTGATTCCAACAGTAAACATTTCTAGAAATCTTGAAACCGCTTAAAGTTAACCTAGAATTTCCACTCCGTCGCTGCTAGCCTCTTGTCACATCCCTACTTTTAGCATGCACTAAGGTACATGGTTGTGATTGCATCATGTTTAAATTTTCTTTAAAACTCAAATGGGGATGATGTGTAACATCCCAAAATTATAAATTTTGGAATGTTATAACAAATAAATAATTAGGATTTTATTTGTTTTTAATGACATGTGATTGATTGTTTGAAATTGAGTAGAATTTGAAACATTTTTAAAAATTAATTATAGGGAATAAAATGACTTTCCCAAAATTTTCTATTTTGAATCCCTTTTCAATTTTTAGTTTGAATATTTTCAAAACCCTGCGATAAAAAATCAAATGAGAGGAGGAAAATGACACTCCAAAATCAGAGACAATGTCTTGATTCAAATTTTAAGTATTCGCAATTTATTTGAAATTAAAAATCCTTTTCATTTTATAGTTTTTGCAAAAAAATATATTTTTTAAGTATTTTATTTGGTCTTGAAAATATGTTCATGTTTTAGGACGTTTTATTCTGAAAATTTTGATATATAATATGACTATATAAAATATTCTCTTAATTTCGTTTATATTTGTTTTCGCAGTTTATTTTCAAAAATAAAAAAACACAGTTCACTCAAACACTGTTCACCCGAGGAAAAAAAGGGCTGGCCGAATTGCCTCATGTGGCCTTGGCCCATGCCACGCTTTGTTTCTTTCTTTTCTCCACATTATGTATATATTTAGTCCCACATTGCCTATCTATTGATCTTTAGGCCTTCCTTTCACCTATAAATATATCTCCATTGAAGCATCCAAAAAATCATCTACTCCGGGTTAAATCAATCTTTTGGTTTAACTAGATTTATTAAATAAAAATATTTTCTTCTCTTCGGCAGGATTTCTCGAAGTCGTCTCCTCTTTGGAATCATCTCTTCTGTGCATTCTAAAGGTATTCTCTTCGTAATTTTTCTTTTATACTCCCGTAGTTTATTGTTCTTAGACTAGTATACTGTAGAGTAACTGGATTATTAATTAGTCTTCGTATTTACACATTAGTACCAGAATTCTTTTAGACAACATTTTTTCTTCCGTAAAATAGCTTGGCCCTGATTTTTCAAATAGCCATAATTTTTTTACTCGTTCACTCAAATTATATGAAACCAACGCCTAGATTTTAGTCTTGACCTCACCTATCCACTGAACCTATCAACCCAACTTTTCAAAATTTTCAAATTTCGAAATTTGTTCAGATTAATATTCAAATTTCTTTTGATCATATCTTTTTATCTGTAACTCCGTTTTAGATGAATCCAATTGCATCAGATTCGTATAAAAGTAATCTTTTTGTTCGTATCAATTAGTGTTATCTTTCCAACATATAGTTTCGATCATAGTCATTACTCCACTAGTCCACAGTAGTGTTGCCACACCACGTTCTAACTAGATTCAATGCCATATTGAATTACTTATATCTTTTGATCCGTTATTCAAAATCTAGTAATTCTTTTTTCTACATGTTCATTTTTACCTCCCATGCAGTAGCTTCATTAGTTTCAACCTTTGAACCTTTCAAATTTGAGCGATCCAAATTTGAATTCAAACCTTCATTTGATCATACCTTGCAAACAGTAGCACCTTTTCCATTGATTTCTTTTTCCCATAACCACTCATGTTATGTACTTTCTATTGACAACGACCATGCTCCAATTCAAATACTTTTGATCTTTATGGAATTCAAATTCTATTCATACTTCAATTCGCTACAACTTGCGTTGTAGTGCTCCATTTCAATTAATTTTATTTTGCAACTAAATTCTTATGCCCTATGATATTTGTCATTCATGTTGTTCTCCGCATACTTGGGGTCGTCTTTCATAGTATCTCCACCCTA
This sequence comes from Hordeum vulgare subsp. vulgare, assembly GCF_904849725.1. NCBI lineage: Eukaryota > Viridiplantae > Streptophyta > Magnoliopsida > Poales > Poaceae > Hordeum > Hordeum vulgare. The sequence continues at coordinate 410,146,854 of NC_058519.1, read as the reverse complement.
AGCGTATATATCAATAGTTCATCGTCCATTAACTCTTTTGATCTCATTCCTACACCTTCACTTTATAACACACATAGAACCTATTTTTTTATTAAACCTTAGTATGTTGTTATTTTGCACAAAGACATGTTTGTTCTTATGTTCTTTTGGTTCTTCCTTTTGGCATGGATGTTTATTGAATGCTATTCGTTTATGATAGATTGCTCGGAGTGTGACGAGTAGAATTATCAGGATTATGAGAGCGACTATCTTCAACAAGTAATACCAGGCAAGTTCACATTGATCATTTTTTTTACCTATGGTTTTATTGCATTAGTTTCAACCTTCTTCACCCATTGCATGCAAGTAGGTACTTGGAGATTTTGGTTCTTAAGTAGTATGATATGATAGGAACCCCTAAACCCTTGTTACTTTGACCGGGACATTATTTTTGCTATTCTCCTAGTAGATGGGGTTTGGTTGAGTGTTATCATGAGTGTTGTGAGAACTTAATAATCAAGACCGGAAGACTTCAAGACTTGCAAGACCTCAGAATTGAATATACCTCTGGGTGAAGGACGGTTCAGATGGGCTCCATGGGGAAACTAGCGGAGGACTCGGGATGCATGGGGAAGTGCCATGACATCTGGCGGAAAGCTTCACCCAGGCACGAAGAGATGGATGGATATTTCAAGACCCGAGGCTTACCTACACAGCCACAAGTCATTATGGGCTTTGGCTTGGTTGGACAACGTGGTCACTCTGGATGGGCGGTGCTACGAGATGTAGAAGAATGGTAGGATTGGATGGGCACCGACAGTGGCTCATAGGAACACGTTGAAAGACCATGTTTTGATCATCTGGTTCTCAAACACCCTTAAGTGTGAGGACTCCAACGGAGGCGATCAAATCTTGTGGGGTACGTGTGCAAAACTTTGCAAAGTACTCAAACCTAATCGATTAGTCGTGTCCACAATCATGGACAACTTGAGCCAAAGGAACTGAAACTATCAGGAATTCTCAACACCATTAAATCTTATTGATGTGGGTAATATTGATAAGTTGGGTATGAGAAATGGTTGGTGGAACCTACTCATTAACAACCAACAATGTAGTAAATTTTGCTTTTACCTCTCTCTTGTTGTAGGAAAAAATTGCTTTACGCAAAACTTAAACTACAGGCCCGCCTGCCATAAATGCATATTGTATAGATGATATTTTCACCACTCTATTTTGTGACTTGCCGGCATATTCAATATGTTGACCTACACGGCTGCAACGTCTTATGTTGCAGATACTTTCTTCGACGAGTAAGAGCACCATTCAGGGTTATGGTCTGCACTCAACCTGTCGTTGGTGTTTATTGGGACTCCACTCCCTTTGACTGTTTCCGCTGAGATTTTGAGGTATATATCAGTTTTACGTTTTTTACACGTGATTGCACTTTGATATATACATTGATATAACGTGTGTGCTAGGATAGTGATCTAGGGATAGCACAAAACACACAGAGGCTTGACTCGTTTTGAGTCGGGTTGCTACATGATCATAACCCTAGCACTATTCGAATTCAAATAGGGTCACCTGAAATGATTTTCAATGGACAAGAATGGCTCTCCAAAAATGTTCCTCATCTCTGGAAAAATGTGGAAACATCAACCAATGATAAATCATATTCATACCATTTTTGCTTATTGAATTAACCCAACAAATATTTGAATTGGAGTTATAAAATATGACAAATAAGTTTACAGCTACAATAAGTATGAAACTTGGCTAGGGCCTTTTGGAATATTTCATTTAGTGCCGAGAAAAGGTTTCATATTTTTATAAATTGTACTATTTTCACTATTTCAGAAACATATTTCAAATAATAGAAAAACAAAACAAATGAAAAAGAGAGGAAGAAGAGCTACTTGGGCCAACTCACGTGGGGAAGCTCAGCTGGCCCAACCAAGCTCCACCGTCTTCAACCTCCTGCCAGTAGGTAGGAGGGCGTGTGCCCGGAGCACGCAAGCACGTACTCGACCACCTCATGCTTGCTGCTTGTGTTGGAGGCAGCTAAGAGTGCCACGAGGACCCCCAAAGCCATCCTCCTTCATCCCGTACCCCAACTCGCCTTCTCCTTCTCTCTCCCTCGCCATGTGGTGCTTACCGAGATCGCCATTGAGCTACCATCGTTGATTGTGTAGCTCCGGCCACTCTCTCGCCCTTGCTCCACCTCCAGCCCCTCCGCCTCGCTGCCAGATGCGTCCACAACAAGCCACGTGAGCCTGGACGCCCTTCATCGCCTCGATTCCATCGTCTTCAACCTCCGTTCCTGAGGTTCGCTGTCGTTGATTCACCTGCTCCGAGCCCTTTCCCGAGTTGTCGAGCTTCCCATCTGACCCACCGTGAGAGCTTCGACGTCCTCCCCCCTACGCTAGATCCCCCTATGCCAACCCTCTTCCTGAGCTTGAAGATATTCCGGTAGTCCGAGATTTCTTGGATGTCCTCCTAGAAAAATTGACAGGCATTCCACCTGATAGGGATGTAGAGTTTTTGATAGACCTCATCACAAGAACTGTTCCAATTTCCATAAGACCTTATAAGATGCCACCTTTGGAGTTAGCCGGGATTAAGAAAAAACTCAATGAGTCCTTGCAAAAGGGTTACATCTGTCCTAGCTCCTCTCCTTGGGATTTTCCTGTTCTCTTTGTCAAAAAGAAGGATGGAACGGATCACATGGTTGTAGATTACCAACCCTTCAATATGGTCACAATAAAGAAAAGTATCCGCTCCCGAGGATCAACGATCTGTATGATCAGCTTGCTGGATCCTGGGTCTTTTCCAAGATGGATTGGAGGTTAGGATACCATCAAATCAAAATCAAGAATGGAGACATTCCCGAAACAACTTTTGTTACCCGTTATGGACAATATGAGTACACGTCATGTCTTTTGGTCTAACCAATGCTAGAGCCACATTCTCTCGACTGATGAACTCAATCTTCATGGAATACCTAGATAAGTTTGTCGTGGTATACCTCGATGATATACTGATTTACTGAAAGAATGAAACAGGACATGCTGAGCATCTCAGACTTGTGTTAGAAAAACTCAGAGAGCACCGTATTTATGCCAAGTTTTCCAAGTGTGAATTTTGGTTACCAGAACTCACCTATCTGGCCCACATGATTTCTAGTAAGGGCATCGCAGTCAACCCCAAGAGAGTTCAGGCCATCCTTGACCGGACTCCACGTGATATAGTTAAGCAAGTTAGGAGTTTCCATGGTTTAGCGAGCTATTGCCGCCGTTTCGTTGAGAACTTTTTGAAAGTTGCCAAGCCCTTGACGGAACTCCTCAAGAAAGATAAGAAGTTCGAGTGGACGCTGCAATGTGAGCATAGTTTCCAGGAACTGAAAAGGTGTCTAACCTCTACTCCTGTTCTGGTGCCATCGTATTTCTCCAAGGATTTTGTCATATATTGTTGTCACACCCTGTTTTTACCTCATTTCAACTGTAGTCTCTTCAAAACCTGAGTTTCTGAGAACTTTTTAACAAGTTCTATGAGTGGTGTGATTGCCATTGTTTGTGAATATGCTTGATGAGTGCATCCAAAAACAATATTTATATAACATGATATTTCCAAAAAGACCTTTTTGTCATTTTTGACTATTTCAAAACCTTGCTTTGGGTTTGCACTACAAGACCGTGATTCCAAGGGAGTGCCTTCACCCAAAGATTGTATTCTGATTTTAGCACTATTATAACTCTCCAAAATCATCAAATAATTATTTTATAAAATATTTTTCTATTTTATTTACATGTCCTTTTCTGAGGCCAGAAATGATATTCCTGGATGAAAAATTATTTTTGTGCCTTAGACATATATTTTCCATACATAAGATTTTCAACCCCTATTTATGTTCAAAATATTTGAGCAAATCATTGAAAACCAATTTTGACTGTTTTGACCTTTTGAAATATTTCCAAAGGAAATATTTTCAATAAATTCCAGACAATTCTAGCATGCCTCCCAAGCTATATTAGGTGGTAGTGCCAAGTTTCACCTCATTTCAAGGTGGTTTGGCTCAACAAATATTCATAAAACCTTCCTTGTCAAAAATCAAGTTGTAGCAACTTTAATAGCAAAGTTTGTCCAAATGTCCTGAAACTTTGCAGGAGTGCTCAACACCCGAAATGAGGAGACCTGCCAAAAAATTGGATTTCTGGGGATTAATTTACCCACATTCTCTTTTAAAAAGGACAGAACTGACGATTTGGGTGTGATTTCAAGTTTGCACGGTCAAACTTGTCCAATGGAGCTCAAATTTGGTGGAGCATCCTAGTTTTGAATAAAATCCAATCGTGTTAACTTTCAGCATTAGTGGTGAAGGTTAACTACCCCAAGCACCTATCGAACACCTTCTGGCAGTATGGTCAAACAACACTTAACACCCTCTACACCCACTCCCTTTCCACTAAACTCTTAGTGCAAGCTGCCAGCACCACTCCTCAACTACAAACGAGTGGCCCCTCTCTGGTTCCAAGATGGTAAGCCAAAATCCCCATTTTAGTTTCTGAATCAAAGCTGACAGCTCCTCTCCAAGCTCTTCCTTTGGCCAGCAGTGAGTCCCTCAGCTCCCAAACGGACAACCCCCGGACACGCCAGATAGGGCCAAAGCACCCTAGAGCGCGCCAGCATGCCGTGGCATGCCAAATCTGCATTCTGGGCATGCTACAGGGCGCACTCGAGGCAAAGGAGGCCAGCCCCGGCCAGTTCTCACCTCTGCTCGGTGTCTCTCCACGTCGCCGACAAACCTCCTGACTCAGCGCAGCCTTAGGGTCCCTTCTCCCCTATCTGGTGACCAGGGAAACACGTGCCCGCACGCGAAATATTCGCCCAGAAGAGCGCGGCCCCGCAGCACGCGCGCACTAAGCCTCCTCTCTCTCTCTCTCGTTGTGTCTCTTGGGTCCCAAACCACGTCTGGGAAACTATGGTATCGACCCCGAGCCCTCTCTACCTTTCCAGCAGCCTCGGTAAAACCACCAGCACTCCCCTGCTTGGTGCACTGTTGCTGGCCTATAAATATGCCCTCCCCCTTCACTACAGCAGCCCACACAACTCCTCCAGTACCTCAATCGAGGCCCTAGCCACCCCACTTGAGCAGAAAGAGCTCCGATGCTCGAGATCGACCGAGACCCCGCCGCTTCAGAGCTCCGTCGATCTTGGGCTACAGGCAAGCTCTCGCGCTCCTCTCACCTCCTCCGTGACCCTAGTGAACTCAGGAAGTTTCTCCACCTCTTCCCCGATCATTTCCCTGCCCGTAGCACCCAACTCCACCACCACCCGAAGCACCTCCGCCGCAGCCACCTCGTCGCCGGTGACCCAGGGCCTCCCCGCCATTCATTCGATGATGCCATGGTGTTGCTCCTGCCGTCACATGGCCTAGAGGGAGTCTGTATGGCCACCGGCATGCCTCTTGTCCCTCTGTCCAGAAGAGGAAAACGACCCCGATGGGCATGCCCCACCTGTCGGTTGATACGTCTCAAATGTATCTATAATTTTTGATGGTTTCATGCTATTATCTTGGCATCTTTGGATGTTTTATGTACCTTTTATATCTTTTTTGGGACTAACTTATTAATTCAGTGCCAAGTGCCAGTTCCTGTTTTTTCTGTGTTTTTGGCTCTTTTCAGATCTGATTTTGGAACGGAGTCCAAATGGAATAAAATCCCCAAAATGATTTTTTCCCGAACGGAAGAAGATCAGGGGGCCTGTGGGCCAAGCCAGGAGGGCTCTAGGGAGCCCACAAGCCCCCACTCCGCCACCAGGGGGAGGCGGCGGTGGCAGGGCTTGTGGCCTCCCTGAGTGCCCCCTGACCTAGATCTTGGGCCTATATATTCCCTAAAATACAGCAAAAAATAAGGGAGCCTCGAAAATACTTTTCCGCCGCCGCAAGCTTCCGTTTCTGCGAGATCTCATCTGGAGACCCTTCCCAGCGCCCTGCTTGAGGGGACTTTGGAGTTGGAGGGCTTCTTCATCATCATCATTGCCCCTCCAATGACTCGTGAGTAGTTCACTTCAGACCTACGGGTCCGTAGTTAGTAGCTAGATGGCTTCTTCTCTCTCTTGGATCTTCAATACAAATTTCTCCATGATCTTCATCGAGATCTATTGTAGCGACCCGACTCAAGACGAGTCAAGCCTCTGGTGTTTCCATACCATCCCAAGATCATGCTGGTACACACTCAGTACATAATGTATATATTCAAGAGTTCAATCACACAACTTTATTAATCGAAATATCATAAAGAGTACTTTATTACAATAAAGGATTACAATGAAGTGGCTGAAGGACATCTCATGAGATATCTAACGAAGACTAGCGGAAGCATCAGGTAGATGAGTCCATCCGACTCCAAGGGCATGTCGCTGAGCGTAGATCGTAGCCTCACTCCTGGTCGGAAAAGTACTCTGCAACATGATACGTTACAGCCGTGTAGGTCAGCATATTGAATATGCCGGCAAGTCATCAAAGAGAGGAGTAAAATAATAATCAACTATCTCTACATGCATATTTGGCCTGTGGGGCTAAGTTTTGCATAAAGCCAGTTTTATCCTACAACAAGAGGGGTTGGAAGCAAAATATTACTACATTGTTTGTTGTTAACGAGATGGTTCCGCCAACCAATTCTCGTACCCGAATAGTTGTCAACACCCACATCATTATTAAGTTGTGTCGAGAGTTCAAGGGAAATTCAATGCCTTCAGCTCAAGTTGTCCATGACCGTGGACACGGCTAATCGATTAGGTTGGGCACTCTGAAGAGTTTTGCACACGTTCCCGACAAGATTTGATCGCCTCCGGGTTTGTCCTCGCACTTCAGGGTGTTTGAAGACCGGATGATCAAAACATGGTCTTTCAACGGGTCCCTCTGAATCCCTGTCGGTGCCCATCCATTTCCTACCGTTCTTCTACATCTGCTAGCACCGCCTGTCCAGAGTTGCCGCGTTGTCGAACCAAGCCAAAGCCCATAATGACTTGTGGCTGTGCAGGTAAGCCTTGAGTCTTGAAGTCTCCGTCCGTCCCTTCAAGCCTGGGTGAAGCTTTCCGCAGGATGTCATGGCCTCTCCAGCATCCCGGGCATCCACTCGGTTCTCCAGGGAGCCGATCAACCGTCCTTCACCCAGAGTTGCATTGCGTCCGAGGTCTTGAAAATCTTGTCTTAACCGGTCTTGATTATTTAATCAACCTCGCATCACTCGTGATATACACTCAACCGAAAACCCGTCTACTCAAGCGTAGCAGTAAGAAATTGTCGTCCCGGGGCCAAGTATCGGGGTTGTTGTGTGCCTACCACATGATACTACAACTTATACTAAAGTTTCCAAGTACCTAGGCAGCATGCAATTGGGCAAAGAAAGGTGATCTACCATGCATCCAAAACATAGGTAAAATAACATGATCAAAATGACTTGCCTTGATGATAGTTGTCTTGATCGAGCGCTTCTAAGGAACACGCTTCGCACACCGGATGATCTACCGATACAAACACAAAACACACCATAAGCACTACAATCAAGCAACAAGTAAAATAACATCACAAGTAAGGATTTGCTAAAGCCTAAGTAAAAGAATTCAACACGCGTTATTAAGGCAGAAACTTGTTTCTGTTGAAAACACCAGTAAAAATACTTTACAAATTTTTAAACTTGTACCACAGTAAGATTTAATCACTAGGAAGCAGTAGCAAAAAGAATCAACTCAAAATCTTTTTTTAAACTCTTGGAATAGACAAAACAAGGTTTGAACTAAATCTGATCTAACTTATATTTCAATATTCCAAACATAGACATATGTTTTTAAACACTACAGAAAAATTGGAGTCTACTGGAACAAGAATCAATATCATTGGACTTCGGGATCAAAAGTTGTGGCCAAAACAAAACAGAAACTTTTCTGTTTTTGCAATTAGACAGAAAAGAAGAAACTAACTAGCTAACTAATAGGGGGTAGACATGGCGTGCTGTGATAGGCTGCGGGGGGGGGGGTGTTTGTTGCAAGGTTAGGAGCAAACGGCCGAGGCTAACAAAACATGCTGGCTAAATGAATAAGTGAAATAAAACCGACGGTTTTCTACTCTAAACCGAAGGGGTATTCTAAGAACTAATGTAAACCATCGAAGAAAGATCTAAGGGCTACAAAACAAGGAAAGAAAAACAACAGAGAGATGGGGAGCTACCGTGGCTGGGAGGCTACTCCGGCGGGGGAGGGGTGGTCGCCGGCGAGGGGAGGGCTCCGGGGGGCGGTGGAGGGGACGGGGCGGCGGTGGCGGCAGTCCTCCACCGAGGGGAGGCGTCGGGCGGAGCGGGGAGCGGCTCGGGGTGGCGCTCCCAGGGGGTGGCCGAAGGCTGCAGGAGCTCGGCTCCGGTGGGCTGCGGCACGGGACGGCTTGGGCGGTGGCTCATCGTGGTCAGGGTGGGAACGGGGTGCGGCGGCGATAGGGAGTATATATAGGCCGGAGAGGGGTTGGGGAAGGAAGGAAAAAGAGGGATCCGAGGGGATCCCGTGTTCCTGGGATGTTGGCTGTGCTCGGGCAGCAGTTTGGAAGGAGAGGAGGGAGATGACCGCGGGAGAGAGAAGGGTTGGTCGGTGGGGCCCGCCGGGCAGTGAGTGGAGGCAGGGAAAGAAGAGGCGGGCGGCCGGCAATTAAGGGATTTGATTCCCTGGGCTGTGGGGGTGGCGGCCCACAGCTATACTGCGCCCGGGGCGGTTGCCTAAGAAAAAAAAAGACTTCCTATTTTACAACTTTCTGAAACAGAAAATCAAAAGCGAATAAAAGGAAATAAATAAAAATATTTAATATAGGGTATTATATACCAAAAAAATCAGAAAAATATCCTCTACCCGAATAACATTTTTCCAAAGCAAAAATAAAAACTTTAAAAAAATGTTTTTTCAGAAATTCCTCAAAATGCTTTATTTTCTTTTTGCAAATATTTTTGCAAATAATCTTTGGATTTTCTTGGCTCAAATATTTCAGAAATGCCCGTACTTTGGAGGGTCATTTTCCTCCGCTCTCTCTCTGTTGCGTGCAAGAGAGTATTTCCCCGGGCATTTCTCGTGCGAGGAAAAAGATGGAAATGCAAATCAAAAAGATGAAGGAATTCACGTGCTAAATTTATTTCAATCAATATGCATAGATGCTTAGCTACAATGTAAAACATTCCCAATTAGGAAAATTGGGATGTTACAAACCTACCCACCTTAAGATGAATCTCGCCCTTGAGATTCGGGTTGGCTAGAAAATAGGTGCGGGTGGTCTCGACGAAGATCCTCTTCTCGTTCCCAGGTGGCTTCTTCCTCGTTGTGGTGGCTCCACAACACCTTGCAAAACTTGGTGATCTTGCTGCGGGTAACTCTGTTGGCAATCTCGAGAATCCTGACGGGTTTCTCCTCATACGTCAGATCACTCTCAAGCTGTATGGCCTCCAGGGGCACTGTATCTCTCAACGGAACATCGGCCATCTCAGCGTGGCATTTCTTCAACTAGGAAACATGAAAGACATCATCAACTCCGGACAATCCTTCCGGTAGTTCCAGTTTGTATGCAACTTCGCCTCTACGTTCAAGAAGTTTGTATGCTAATTTTCCTTGCCTCTTTATTCCTCGATGTGGAGACACCCGAAGATATGCTTGGTCTCCCACTTCGTACGTTACTTCCTTGCGTTTGCTGTCAGCATAACTCTTCTGCCTGGACTGAGCTATCTTGAGTCGGTCACGAATTAGCTTGACCTTCTCTTCAGAATCTCGGATAAGGTCGGGACCAAAAAGTTGTCGGTCTCCAACTCCATCCCACATCAACGGTGTTCTGCACCTCCTTCCGTATGGAGCTTCGAAAGGGGCCATCTTCAAACTGGTTTGGTAGCTGTTGTTGTATGAGAACTCGCCATAAGGTAAATTGTCAGCCCAACTAGACCCATAGTCTAGTGCACAAGCTCTCAACATGTCCTCCAGAATCTGATTGACTCTCTCGGTCTGTCCATTTGTCTGTGGGTGAAAAGTTGTACTGAACTCCAATCTCGTTCCCAAGGTTTCATGCAGTTGGTGCCAAAATTTTGATGTGAACTGAGTCCCTCTATCTGACACAATGTTCTTCGGTACTCCATGCAGACATACGATCCTCGTCATATATATCTTCGCCAACTTGGCACTCGTGTAAGTAGTCTTCACCCGAATGAAGTGAGCTACCTTGGTCAAACGATCGACCACAACCCAAATAGAATCATAGCCAGAACGGGTCCTGGGTAATCCTGTGATGAAGTCCATACCAAGCTTTTCCCATTTCCACTCGGGTATCGGCAGAGGTTGGAGCAAACCTGCTGGCTTCTGATGCTCGGCTTTTACTCGCTGACAAACATCGCATATTGCTACGAACTCGGCAATGTCTTTCTTCAACCCTGTCCACTAGAAACTTTCTTTCAGATCCAGATACATCTTGGTGTTGTCGGGGTGTATCGAGTACGGGGAATCATGGGCCTCCTGAAGTATCAACTTCCTGAGTTCGGGATCATTGGGGACATAGATGCGATCCTCAAACCATAGAGTTCCGTCTTCATCCTCACGAAAACCTTTAGCCTTCCCGTCTTCCATTTTCTGCTTAATCTCAGCTATCTCCTTGTCTGATTTCTGTGCTTCGCGGATCTTTTCTGTCAAAGTAGACTGAATTTCCAGAGTGGCAACAAATCCTCTTGGAACTATTTCCAATTTGAGCTCTCGGAGGTCATCGACTAATTCCTGGGGTAATCCTCCAGCTGTGAGCGTGTTCACATAACTCTTGCGGCTCAATGCGTCGGCTACAACATTTGCCTTGCCTAGGTGATAATGCAATCTCATGTCATAGTCCTTGATCAACTCTAGCCATCGCCTTTGTCTGAGGTTCAACTCCTTCTGCGTGAAGATATACTTCAGGCTCTTGTGATCAGTGTAAACATCACAACTATTTCCGATCAGGAAATGTCTCCAGGTCTTGAGGGCGTGCACTACGGCTGCTAGTTCCAAGTCATGTGTGGCATAATTCAACTCATGAGGTCTGAGCTGTCTGGATGCATAGGCTACAACTTTACCTTCTTGCATGAGCACTCCTCCGAGTCCTTGACGAGAAGCGTCACAGTAAACCTGGAAATCCTTCCGAATGTTCGGCAATATCAGCACTGGGGCTGTAACAAGACGTTTCTTCAGCTCTTGAAAACTGGTTTCACATTCCTCAGTCCAAATATACTTGGATTATGTCTTCAACAACTCTGTCATGGGCTTGGAAATCTTTGAGAAATTCTCAATGAACCTCCGGTAATATCCGGCAAGTCCGAGGAAACTGCGGATCTCCTTGACTGAAGTGGGTGCTACCCATTCGGTGACTGCTGCGACCTTGGCAGGGTCCACTTCTATTCCTTCTCCTGAGATGACGTGTCCGAGGAATCCGACTTCCTTCAACCAAAACTCGCATTTGCTGAACTTTGCATATAGCTTATGCTCTCGAAGCTTCTCCAGAACTAGACGCAGATGTTCCTTGTGTTCCTCTTCGTTCATGGAGAATATCAGTATGTCATCGATGAACACCACGACAAACTTGTCCAAGTATTCCATAAATACCTTGTTCATCAGATTCATAAAATATGCCAGAGCATTAGTCAGTCCAAATGACATGACCGTGTACTCATACAAGCCGTACCGATTGGTGAAGGCTGTCTTGGGTATATCCTGTTCACGAATCTTCAACTGATGATACCCGGATTGAAGATCGATCTTTGCGAATACGCGAGCTCCAACTAACTGATCGAACAGATCATTGATCATTGGCAAGGGGTACTTGTTCTTGATGGTCACATCGTTCAATGCAAGATAATCGACAACCATTCTCAAGGACTTGTCCTTCTTTTCAACCAAGAGCACTGGGGCTCCCCAAGGTGAAGAACTTGGGCGAATATACCCTTTGTCCAATAACTCCTTAATTTGCTTCTTGATTTCTATCAAGTCATTTGCGGGCATCCGATAGGGTCTCTTGGATATCGGGGCTGTTCCGGGTAATAGCTCAATCAAGAACTCAATCTCTCTATCTGGTGGCATGCCCGGCAATTCCTCCGGAAATACATCTGGGTACTCCTGTACAATCGGTACTTCCTCCTGGACTACTCCCGTGAGAGAGTTTACTTGCTTACTCCGTGTCGGGCGCTGAGACACGTACTTAATCCGCTTCTGCTCGGGGGTGGTGAGCAAAATAGACTTAAGGGCACAATCAATATTCCCTTCATACTTGGCCAACCAATCCATGCCTAGGATTACATCCAATCCCTGGGACTCTAATACGATGAGGTCGGTGGGAAAATTAAGGTTCCCGATGTTGAGACTCAAAGCATGGCATCCTATCCCGGCTGTCATCATGCCTCCTAGGGAACTGACCTTAATAGGCTGGCTGAGGGTTCTAGTTGGCAAACTATACTTTTCCACAACTACCCTTGATATGAATGAATGTGTTGCACCAGAATCAAAAAGTACCAATACTGGACGTGAATTTAGCAAAAACTTACCAACCACAGTATCGGGGTGATCATAGACCTCTTCAACATCAATGTGGTTCACCTGAGCTCGAGGAAAAGGATTGGGCTTCTTTGCTGCAGAGTTGCCGTTGCCGTTTCCATTCCCCTGCTTATTCTAGGGACATTCAGTGGCATAGTGTCCCGTCTTCTGACACTTGAAGCAGGTGATGTGAGTCAGATCCTTCTGAGCTGGAGCTGAATGCTGTTGAGTGCCAGTACCGCCGTTCTTGAAGTTGTTGTTGTTGCGGTGGTTCCCATTTCCTCCATGGTTGTGGCCTCCATGGTTGTGCACCGGGTGGTTATGCTGAACGTGTCCACCAAACTTACCGGATCCAGTCGCGGTATTCCCTGGATAGGGGGTGTAGCGAGGCTTCTACTGAGTGCTGGAGTTGAACTTTCCAACCCCATACTTTTGCTTGCGGTTCTCCATCTGCTGGTGTTTCCCCTCCAAGATGAGGGCCTTATCAACCAGCTCCTGGTAGTTGTTGAAGGTGGCTACAGTGAACTGAATGCTCAGCTCATCATTCAGTCCTTCCAAGAACTTTTCCTGCTTGGCCACATCATCGGCCACATCTCCAAGTGCATAACGGGCGAGCATGCTGAATTCATCGACGTACTGGGCCATAGAGCGATTCCCCTGGCGTAAGTTGCGAAACTCATGCTTCTTCAGACTCATTGCACTAGCTGAGACATGTGCGGTGCGGAAGGCTTGCTTAAATTGCTCCCAAGTGACTCCAGCAATGGGATAAGTGGTGGTGTAGTTCTCCCACCAAGCAGCTGCAGGGCCTTCAAGTTGATGCGCGGAAAAATGCACCTTCTCAGCTTCAGAACAACCAGCAGTGATAAGTTCACGCTCCATCTTGCGGAGCCAATCATCTGCCACAATGGGCTCAATGCTACTTGAGAAAGTTGGACGGTTCAACCTCAGGAAACGGGTGAGATTGTCAGCCTGGGGTGGATGATGGTTGTTGTTATTGTTCTGGTTCTGGATGATCAGCTGCATCAGGGTGTTTTGTTGCTAGATCAACTGGGTGAGTTCCGGCGGAAAGTTGGACTCAGGGGCGCGTCTCGGAGGCATCTGATGTTTGTGGAGGGGTGAGATTAGCATAGAACAATGGTCTAAAAGTAATTACACTACCCATATGAATGCAACACACAAGCATCACACCACACATTTTATTCAATATCATCACAAAGGTTCACACGGGGATACAAAATTCGATAATCGTAAACATCGGCCTAAAACGTATAACGACAAAATAAATTTGGTGGTCCAGTCTAAGTGTCCTCCTCAGAAAAGCATGGTGGTGGGTCCTTCGGTGGAGCTTTCTTCATAGTCCTCGTCGTTGCTGATCAAGGGGGCTACGTCTCCTTCGGGATGAAGGTTCTCGCCCATGTCCAGTTCCTCCTCCAGGTATGCAACTCGAGTCTTCAGCTTCTCGATCCGCTCCAGGAAGTCCTTCGCCTCCAGTTCGTGCTCATAGTGGGCTTCCCGGGCTGCTTCCTCTAGTTCAAGCTCGCGGAGTGACAGTTGCTTGATCTTCCTGGCGTCCTTGATCACACGATGCTCCAGAGTCCCGCTGTGCTTCTCCAAGGTCTGGGCATAAGACAAGAGAGCGTCCTTGGTCTTGCTTGAGATGATTTCTCCGTCTTCGTTTCTCCGGGATACGGTGAATAGGCCTGGAGAAATAGGGAAGCCTTTGTATTCTTCCTTGATACGTCCCAGGGCACAATGGATCGCCATGTCCCTTCCGAGAATCCAGTTGGGTGCGATGAACTTGAAATCCACCGGCTCAGTGCGCGGCTGGAATGTCCTTCCAGGAACGTGCACCTCGATCCTGTAGCGTGAATCCTCCGGGTAAGACGAAGTTGGCTTCCCTGTGATAGTCGGCAGAGCAATCTTCAAGTCCTTGGTGATCTGCACCAGCTCCTTTCCGAACGGCATAGTGGCGTCGGGCTGGCAAAACTCCGTGAACTTAACAGGGACGAAGGTGGCCATCTAAAACATTGGAAAATCGGAGAGGAGTCAGAAATGATCAGAAGAGAAAATAGAAGATTTATAGACATAAGAGAAAATAGTTTTCTTCCTAAGGCTTTTCCATTCCTAGAGGTTACATCCTAAGGTCAGCGTGTGCTCTGATACCATTTCTGTAGCGACCCGACTCAAGACGAGTCAAGCCTCTGGTGTTTCCATACCATCCCAAGATCATGCTGGTACACACTCAGTACATAATATATATATTCAAGAGTTCAATCACACAGCTTTATTAATCGAAATCTAATAAAGAGTACTTTATTACAATAAAGGATTACAATAAAGTGGTTGAAGGCCATCTCATGAGATATCTAACGAAGACTAGCGGAAGCATCAGGTAGACGAGTCCATCCGACTCCAAGGGCATGTCGTTGAGCGTAGATCGTAGCCTCACTCCTGGTCGGAAAAGTACTCTGCAACATGATACGTTGCAGCCGTGTAGGTCAGCATATTGAATATGCCGGCAAGTCATCAAAGAGAGGAGTAAAATAATAATCAACTACCTCTACATGCATATTTGGCCTGTGGGGCTAAGTTTTGCATAAAGCCAGTTTTATCCTACAACAAGAGGGGTTGGAAGCAAAATATTACTACATTGTTTGTTGTTAACGAGATGGTTCCGCCAACCAATTCTCGTACCCGAATAGTTGTCAACACCCACATCATTATTAAGTTGTGTCGAGAGTTCAGGGGAAATTCAATGCCTTCGGCTCAAGTTGTCCATGACCGTGGACACGGCTAATCGATTAGGTTGGGCACTCTGCAGAGTTTTGAACACGTTCCCCACGAGATTTGATCGCCTCCGGGTTTGCCCTCGCACTTCAGGGTGTTTGAAGACCGGATGATCAAAACATGGTCTTTCAACGGGTCCCTCTGAATCCCTGTCGGTGCCCATCCATTTCCTACTGTTCTTCTACATCTGCTAGCACCGCCTGTCCAGAGTCGCCGCGTTGTCCAACCAAGCCAGAGCCCATAATGACTTGTGGCTGTGCAGGTAAGCCTTGAGTCTTGAAGTCTCCGTCCGTCCTGGGTGAAGCCTGGGTGAAGCTTTCCGCAGGATGTCATGGCCTCTCCAACATCCCGGGCATCCACTGGGTTCTCCAGGGAGCCGATCAACCGTCCTTCACCCAGAGTTGCATTGCGTCCGAGGTCTTGAAAATCTTGTCTTAACCGGTCTTGATTATTTAATCAACCTCGCATCACTCGTGATATACACTCAACCGAAAACCCGTCTACTCAAGCGTAGCAGTAAGAAATTGTCGTCCCGGGGCCAAGTATCGGGGTTGTTGTGTGCCTACCACATGATACTACAACTTATACTAAAGTTTCCAAGTACCTAGGCAGCATGCAATTGGGCAAAGAAAGGTGATCTACCATGCATCGAAAACATAGGTAAAATAACATGATCAAAATGACTTGCCTTGATGATAGTTGTCTTGATCGAGCGCTTCTAAGTAACACGCTTCGCACTCCGGATGATCTACCGATACAAACACAAAACACACCATAAGCACTACAATCAAGCAACAAGTAAAATAACATCACAAGTAAGGATTTGCTAAAGCCTAAGTAAAAGAATTCAACACGCGTTATTAAGGCAGAAACTTGTTTCTGTTGAAAACACCAGTAAAAATACTTTACAAATTTTTAAACTTGTACCACAGTAAGATTTAATCACTAGGAAGCAGTAGCAAAAAGAATCAACTCAAAATCATTTTTTAAACTCTTGGAATAGGCAAAACAAGGTTTAAACTAAATCTGATCTAACTTATATTTGAAAATTCCAAACATAGACAAATTATATGTTTTTAAAAACTACAGAAAAATTGCAGTCTACTGGAACAAGAATCAATATCATTGGACTTCGGGATCAAAAGTTGTGGCCAAAACAAAACATAAACTTTTCTATTTTTGCAATTAGACAGAAAAAAAAGAAACTAACTAGCTAACTAATAGGGGGTAGACGTGGCGTGCTGTGATAGGCTGCGGGGGGGTGTTTGTTGCAAGGTTAGGAGCAAACGGCCAAGGCTAACAAAACTTGCTGGCTAAATGAATAAGTGAAATAAAACCGACAGTTTTCTACTCTAAACCGAAGGGGTATTCTAAGAACTAATCTAAACCATCGAAGAAAGATCTAAGGGCTACAAAACAAGGAAAGAAAAACAACAGAGAGATGGGGAGATACCGTGGCTGGGAGGCTACTCTGGCGGGGGAGGGGTGGTCGCCGGCGAGGGGAGCGCTCTGGGGGGCGGTGGAGGGGACGGGGCGGCGGCGGCGGCAGTCCTCCATCGAGGGGAGGCGTCGGGCGGAGCGAGGAGCGGCTCGGGGTGGCGCTCCCAGGGGGTGGCCGAAGGCTGCAGGAGCTCGGCTCCGGTGGGCTGCGGCAGGGGACGGCTCGGGCGGCGGCTCGTCGTGGTCAGGGCGGGAATGGGGTGCGGCGGGGCTAGGGAGTATATATAGGCCGGAGAGGGGTCGGGGAAGGAAGGAAAAAGAGGGATCCGAGGGGATCCCGAGTTCCTTGGATGTTGGCTGTGCTCGGGCAGCAGTTTGGAAGGAGAGTAGGGAGATGACCGTGGGAGAGAGAAGGGTCGGTCGGTGGGGCCCGCCGGGCAGTGAGTGGAGGCGGGGAAAGAAGAGGCGGGCGGCCGGCAATTAAGGGATTTGATTCCCTGGGCTGTGGGGGTGGTGGCCCACAGCTATACTGCGCCCGGGGCGGTTGCCTAAGAAAAAAAAAGACTTCCTATTTTATAACTTTCCGAAACAGAAAATCAAAAGCGAATAAAAGGAAATAAATAAAAGTATTTAATATAGGGTATTATATACCAAAAAAATCAGAAAAATATCCTCTACCCGAATAACATTTTTCCAAAGCAAAAATAAAAACTTTAAAAAAATGTTTTTTCAGAAATTCCTCAAAATGCTTTATTTTCTTTTTGCAAATATTCTTTGGATTTTCTTGGCTCAAATATTTCAGAAATGCCCGTACTTTGGAGGGTCATTTTCCTCCGCTCTCTCTCTTGCGTGCAAGAGAGTATTTCCCCGGGCATTTCTCGTGCGAGGAAAAAGATGGAAATGCAAATCAAAAAGACGAAGGAATTCACGTGCTAAATTTATTTCAATCAATATGCATAGATGCTTAGCTACAATGTAAAACATTCCCAATTAGGAAAATTGGGATGTTACATCTATCCGATGTAATCTTCTTTGGCGGTGTGTTTGTCGAGATCCGATGAATTGTGGATTTCTGATCAGATTATCTATGATATATATTTGAGTCTTTGCTGATTTCTTATATGCATGATTTGATATCCTTGTAAGTCTCTCCGAGTCTTGGGTTTTGTTGGCCAACTAGATCTATGATTCTTGCAATGGGAGAAGTGCTTGGTTTTCGGTTCTTACCATGTGGTGACCTTTCCCGGTGAAAATGGGGCAACAAGGCACACATTGAGTAGTTGCCATCAAGGGTAACAAGATGGGCTCTTTCGTTGATACGAGTTAGTCCATCTACATCATGTCATCTTGCTTAAGGCCTTACTCTATTCTTTTGGACTTAATACACTAGATGCATGCTGGATAACGGTCGACATGTGGAGTAATAGTAGTAGATGCAGAAAGTATCAGTATACTTGTTTTGGACGTGATGCCTATAGATATAATCATTGCCATAGATATCGTCACGACTTTGCGCGGTTCTATCAATTGCTCGACAGTAATTTGTTCACCCACGTCTACTTGCTTTCATGAGAAAAGCCACTAGTAAACACTACGGCCCCTGGGTCTATTCACATCTATCGTTTACACCTCCGCTTTTACTTTGCTTTGTTACTTTGTTGCTTTCAGTTCTCACTTGGCGAACAGTCTATAAGGTATTGACAACCCCTTCATAGCGTTGGGAGCAGGTTCTTTGTGTTTGTGCAGGCTCTTGTGATACTCCTCTACTGGATCAATACCTTGGTTCTCAAACTGAGGGAAATACTTACCATGGCTGCGCTACATCAACCTTTCCGCTTCGAGGGAACACCAACGCAAGGCTCCAAGGCCACGGGGGAAATCCTTTGCATATTTGCCTATGAAGTCCCTTAAGGCTAGCCGTAGCAGAAGGATTCCTCGTGCCATCGACACACCTATTTCTGGCGCCATTGGAAGGTCTTTTGTTGCAGTAACATAGCTGACATCAGAAGCATTTCTGGCGCCGTTGCCGGGGAGGAGAGATCAAGATCTATCCAAGTAGGTCTCACAAACTCATCTCCTGCATTTACTTTTTTTTGCCAGTTGCCTCTCGTTTTCCTCTCCCCCACTTCACATTTGTTGTATTCGTTTGCCTTTCTCCTTTGCCGTTTTCTTTTGCCTTTGTCGTTTTCCTTTGCCGGTTCTCTTGCTTGCTTGTGTGCTTTTTTGTTTGTTGAAGTCAGCATGGCTGAAAACACCAAACTTTGCGTCTTCTCGAGCACTAATAATAATGATTTTATTAGTACTCCGATTGCTCCCGCCACTAGTGTGGAATCGTATGAAATCAACGCAGCTCTGCTGAATCTTGTTATGAAAGAGCAATTCTCTGGCCTTCCTAGTGAAGATGCCGCATCCCATCTCAATACCTTCATTGAGCTTTGTGATATGCAAAAGAAAAGAGATGTGGATAATGACGTGATTAAGTTGAAACTTTTTCTTTCTCGTTGCGAGATCGCGCAAAAACTTGGTTTTCTTCTTTGCCTAAAAATAGTATCGATTCTTGGGATAAGTGCAAAGATGCCTACATATCCAAGTATTTTCCGCCGGCTAAGATCATCTCCTTACGTAATGATATCATGAGTTTCAAGCAACTTGATCATGAACACGTTGCACAATCTTGGGAGAGGATGAAGCTTATGATTAGAAATTGTCCCGCTCATGGCCTGAGTTTGTGGATGATTATACAAATCTTTTACGCTGGCTTGAATTCCGCTTCTCACAATATCTTGGACTCCGCCTCAGGTGGAACGTTCATGGAAATCACGTTAGGAGATGCTACAAAACTCCTAGACAATACCATGACCAACTACTCTCAATGGCACACTGAAAGGTCGCCTGCTAGCAAAAAGGTGCACGCTATAGAAGAAATTAACTCGCTTAGTGCTAAGATGGACGAGTTGATGAATTTGGTTGCTAGTAGAAATGCTACCGTAGATCCTAATGACATGCCACTATCTTCTTTGATTGAGAGTAGCAACGCTAGTTTGGACGTGAATTTTGTTGGCAGGAACAATTTTGGCAACAACAATGCTTTTAGAGGAAACTATGTTCCTAGGCCTTTTCCTAGTAACCCATCTACCAACTATGGCAATTCCTACAACAACACTTATGGAAATCACAACAAATTACCATCTGATTTAGAGAGTAATATCAAAGAGTTCATCAACTCTCAAAAGATTTTCAATGCGTCCATAGAGGAAAAACTACTCAAAATTGACGATTTGGCTAAGAGCGTTGATAGGATGTCTTGTGATATTGATGCTTTGAAAGTTAGATGCACTCCTCCCAAGGTCAAATTGGATGAAACTTTGAAAGCTATGCGTATCTCCATGAATGAGAGCAAAGAAAGGACCGCCCAAATTCGCGCTAGACATGAATGGTTTAAAAGGGTGCGTTCTAGTGATGCAAATCACGAGGATATTAAAGTGCTTGGTGTTTATCCTCTTGAATCTTTGTTTTTGCGTGTCAAACCTATTTATGGAGGGGCTGGATATGAATCCACTTTGGTTGAAAAACGCCCCAATGATTCGGAGTCCACCTATCTTGATGATAAAGGTGTGGAGAGTGGAGTAGAAGAAGTCAAAATTTTGGGTAGTAATGAAACTCCCACTTTGGATTTCAAGGAATTCAATTATTATAATTTCTCCTTGTTTGAATGCATTTCTTTGATGCAATCCATTGCAAACTCTCCACACGCTTATAGCCAAAGCAAAGCCTTTACCACGCATATCGTAGATGCTATGATGAAATCTCTTGAAGAGAAGCTCGAACTAGAAGTCTCTATACCTAGAAAACTTCATGATGAGTGGGAACCTACTATCAAAATCAAGATAAAAAACTATGAGTGCAATGCTTTGTGTGATTTGGGTGCTAGTGTTTCCGCGATTCCAAAGTCTTTATGTGATATTCTTGGTTTTCATGAGATTGAAGAGTGTTCTCTTAATTTGCATCTTGCGGATTCTACTGTCAAGAAACCCATGGGAAGTATCGATGATGTTCTTATTGTTGCAAATAAGAACTATGTACCCGTGGATTTCATTGTACTTGACATAGATTCCAATCCTTCATGTCCCGTTATTTTTGGTAGACCTTTCCTAAGGATTATTGGTGCTATCATCGATATGAAGGAAGGGAATATTAGATTTCAATTTCCTTTGAAGAAGCGCATGGAATACTTTCCTAGAATGAAAATAAGATTGCCTTATGAATCTATGATGAGGGCTACTTATACCCAAGGAAGTGGTGGTTTGCTTTCTCATATTAATGTTATCACTTGTTTTTGTTTAAGTTTCGTGTTGTGAAGTTTTCATGTTTTGGGTGAAGTTCTTATGGACAAAGAGATAAAGAGTGGCAAGAGCTCAAGCTTGGGGATGCCCAAGGCACCCCAAGAGATTCAAGGATGTCGTAAAAGCCTTATCTTGGGGATGCCCCGGGAAGGCATCCCCTCTCTCGTCTTCAATCCATCGGTAACGTTACGTGGGGCTATATTTTTATTCACCACATGTTATGCGTTTTTGCTTGGAGAGTCTTGTATCGTAGGAGTCTTTTTACTTTTGTTGTGTCACAATCATCCTTGCTGCACACCTGGATAGAGAGACATGCACTCACCGTGATTTTGTCGAGCTTCACTTATATCTTTTGGTAGACAATTCAGCTCACATGTGCTTCACTTATATCTATTGAGCTAGATACTTTTGCTCTGTGTGCTTCACTTATATATTTTAGAGGGCAGCGGGGCGTGCCTTGGTAGTTGATCTATGCTTTGAAAGTAGTCTCAAAAGGGGTAGTTATCCAAAGGGATACGAAAACTTCCACCTTCATGTGCATTGAATAGTTAGAGAAGTTTGATTCATCTCAATTAGTTTTGAGTTGTGGTTTCGGTAATATTGAAGTTATGCTAGTAAGGTGTTGTGGATCTAGAAATACTTGTGATTAAGTTAGTGATTCCCGTAGCATGCACGTATGGTGAACCGCTATGTGATGAAATCTGAGCATGATTAGTCTATTGATTGTCATCCTTTCCGTGGCGGTCGGGATCGCGCAATGGTTTATACCTACCAACCCTTCCCCTAGGAGTATGCGTTGAATGCTTTGTTTCGATTACTAATAAAACTTTTGCAACAAGTATATGAGTTCTTCATGACTAATGTTGAGTTCATGGTTTAGATGCACTTTCACCTTCCACCATCACTATCTTCTTAGTGCCGTGCAACTTTCGCCGGTGCACAAAACCCACCATTACCCTCCCTCAAAACAGCCACCATACCTACCTATTATGGCTTTTTCAAAGTCATTCCAAGATATATTGCCATGCAACTACCACCATGACATGTGCCACCACATCCACATTGCCATTGCATGATCGTAAGATAGCTAGCATGATGTTTCCATTAATGTTTATGCCATGCTAGATCATTGTCACGGTACACTACCGAAGGCATTCCATATAGAATCATTGTTGCTCTAAGATTTGAGTTGAAAGTGTGATGATCATCATTAATGGAGCATTGTCCCATGTGAGGAAATAAAAGAGGCAAAAGAATCCCACCAAAAAAAGAGGCCAAAGAGCCCACCAAAAAAATGAGAGAAAAAGAGAGAAGGGACAATGCTACCACTTTTTCCACACTTGTGCATATTAAGCACCATGATCTTCATGATGGAGAGTCTCTCGTTTTGTCACCACCATATAGCTAGTGGGACATTTTCATTATATAACTTGGCTTGTATATTCCAATGATAGGCTTCCTTAAAATTGCCTTACGTCTTCGTGAGCAAGCAAGTTGGATGCACACCCACTAGTTTTCTTTAAGAGCTTTCCCTTACTCGTAGCTCTAGTGCATCATTTCTATGGCAATCCCTACTCATTCACATTGATATCTATTGATGAGCATCTCCACAGCTCATTGATATGCCTAGTTAATGTGACTATCTTCTCCCTTTTTGTCTTGCAACCTCCACCCCACTCCACACCATCTATAGTGCTATAACCATGGCTCACGCTCATGTATTGCGTGAGAGTTGAAAAGGTTTGAGAAAGTAAAGGTGTGAAACAATTACTTGGCCAATACCGGGGTTGTGCATGATTTAAATTCATCATGCAATGATGACAGAGCATAACCAGACTATATGCTTTTGTAGGGATAACTTTCTTTTGGCCTTGTTATTTTGAAAGTTCATGATTACCTTGCTAGTTTGCTTGAATTATTATTGTTTCCACGTCAATAGAAAACTATTGTTTTGAATCTAATGGATCTGAACATTCACGTCACATAAGAGGAGTTACAAAGGACATCTATGCTAGTTAGCATGAAAGCATCAAAATTTCATTCTTTATCACTTCCCTACTCGAGGACAAGCACGAGTTAAGCTTCGGGATGCTTGATACGTATCAAACGTATCTACAATTTTTGATGGTTTGATGTTGTTATCTTGTCATCTTTGACTGTTTTATGTACGTTTTATATCTTTTTTGGGACTAACTTATTAATTCAGTGCCAAGTGCCAGTTCCTGTTTTTTCTGTGTTTTTGGCTCTTTTCAGATCTGATTTTGGAACGGAGTCCAAACGGAATAAAATCCCCGGAATGATTCTTTTCCCGAACGGAAGAAGATCAAGGGGCCAGTGGGCCAAGCCAGGAGGGCTCCAGGGAGCCCACAAGTCCCCACTCCGCCACCAGGGGGAGGCGGGGCTGGCAGGGCTTGTGGCCTCCCTGAGCACCCCTTGACCTAGATCTTTGGCCTATATATTCCCCAAAATACAGCAAAAAATAAAGGGAGCCTCGAAAATACTTTTCCGCCGCCGCAAGCTTCCGTTTCTGCGAGATCTCATCTGGAGACCCTTCCCGGTGCCCTGCCGGAGGGGACTTTGGAGTTGGAGGGCTTCTTCATCATCATCATCGCCCCTCCAATGACTCGTGAGTAGTTCACTTCAGACCTACGGGTCCGTAGTTAGTAGCTAGATGGCTTCTTCTCTCTCTTGGTTCTTCAATACAAAGTTCTCCATGATCTTCATGGAGATCTATCCGATGTAATCTTCTTTGGCGGTGTGTTTGTCGAGATCCGAAGAATTGTGGATTTGTGATCAGATTATCTATGATATATATTTGAGTCTTTGCTGATTTCTTATATGCATGATTTGATATCCTTGTAAGTCTCTCCGAGTCTTGGATTTTGTTTGGCCAACTAGATCTATGATTCTTGCAATGGGAGAAGTGCTTGGTTTTGGGTTCTTACCATGTGGTGACCTTTCCAAGTGACAGTAGGGGAAGCAAGGCACACATTGAGTAGTTGCCATCAAGGGTAAAAAGAAGGGCTCTGTCGTTGATATGAGATTGTCCATCTACATCAGGTCATCTTACTTAAGGCGTTACTGTGTTCTTTTGGACTTAATACACTAGATGCATGCTGGATAGCGGTCGACGTGTGGAGTAATAGTAGTAGATGCAGAAAGTATCGGTCTACATTGTTTTGGACATGATGCCTATAGATATAATCATTGCCATAAATATCGTCACGACTTTGCGCAGTTCTATCAATTGCTCGACAGTAATTTGTTCACCCAGCGTCTACTTGCTTTCATGAGAGAAGCTACTAGTAAACACTATGGCCCCCGGCTCTATTCACATCGATCGTTTACACCTCCACTTTTACTTTGCTTTGTTACTTTGTTGCTTTCAGTTCTCACTTGGTGAACAATCTATATGGGATTGACAACTCCTTCATAGCGTTGGGAGCAGGTTCTTTGTGTTTGTGAAGGCTCTTGTGATACTTCTCCACTGGATCGATACCTTGGTTCTCAAACTGAGGGAAATACTTACCATCGCTGCGCTACATCACCCTTTCCGCTTCGAGGGAACACCAACGCAAGGCTCCAAGGCCACGGGGGAAATCCTTTGCATATTTGCCTAGGAAGTCCCTTAAAGCGTAGACGTAGCAGAAGGATTCCTGCTGCTGTCGACACACCTATTTCTGGTGCCATTGGAAAGTCTTTTGTTGCAGTAGCATAGCTGACATCATCGGTGGCCAGTATCTTCCCCCCTCTCCTCTCTCTGCAGCTGACCGCAGGAGCCCGCGCATCCTGTTTAAACCTCACGGCGCGCACGCACCTGGGCTGCGGGCTGGCTAGCTGGCCGGTTAGCCAGTTGGGCCGGCCCAGCCACTGGCCGAGCCAGGCCAGGGTTTAGCCCTTATTCTTTTCTTTTTATTTTTGATTTTACATGTTTTTTTGTAAAATTAAATATTTGATCAAATTTAAATATTCTTCCACCACAAATCTTCTAAAAACGTGTAGAATTTATTAGTGTTGTTGCACTAATTTTTGTGAAAAAACATTTACATGGCTTTGATTAAACTACCTAGTTTAAATATTTGGCCCATGTTATTTAGGTCTTAAAAATACCTTTTTGCATAAAAACCAGAGACAAATATTTTTAAACTAAAGTAAGATTTATCAGAATAGGATAACATTTTTAAAGTGAGATTGTGCTTTGTTTTTGAGTGAGCTTCTTATTTTATTATTATTAATTACGATGATAGATTCCGTGTTCAACGAAGGAGTTGGACTCGAAGACCCCGAAGACCCCGGATACCTAGATGAACAAGGCAAGCAACCCTTTGACCATGTCTAAGAAATACTTCTATGCATGCCACATTAGTTACTCTACTCCGATACATATAGTTAAGAATGATTGGTGCACCCCAGCATGGTGTTTCCGATAGCTCCTTCGGAGCACATGCATTGAGCATGACCCTATAATCTATGAGGGTCACGCTGATGATATATTGACAAGTAGACAGTAGTGCTACGCATAGTAAGAGCATGCGCATGATGATGGTAACACAGAGTTGATATGAATGGTTTTAAGAAAACCCCGTCGGGTGCCTCTAATGCTCGAGGGTGATGATGAGCTAGGTGACCACTTGTGAAATAAGTGGTGCACCGGGAAATATTTTGTGTGAGTGATTTTGGAAATGGGATTAGATTTATGATGTGTCGACCGTCCCAACCTTGCATTTGCGATTACGGTACCCCTTTATGGGACGAGGCTTTGTTGTTTACTTTGGTCGGTGCTAGCAAAAAGCCACATTACTAGTGGTGTGAGTGATCTGTGGTCACTCTCGTGACGGGGTCATACCAGGTAGGTCAACTATGTCTTTTTTACGTATTCCTGGCACACCATTGGTCCCCGCATGGATGATACAGTCTAGAGTCGGTGCTTGTAAGACGTACATCATGTGGGTTGGGTACCAATCGAGTGAACTCTTTGTCTAGTATCGTCAATGGAAAGGCAATGATCGGGTACTTACCTCAGGTATGTTATGTACGGCGAGTCGTGGATGACACAGAAGTTTCCCGGATCTCATGGGTACTGTTGGAATTATGCCCTAGAGGCAATAATAAATGTATAGTTATTATTATAATTCCTGTATCAAGATAATAGTTTATTATCCATGCTATAATTGTATTGAATGAAGACTCATTTACATGTGTGGATACATAGACAAAACACTGTCCCTAGCATGCCTCTAGTTGGCTAGCCAGTTGATCGATAATAGTCAGTGTCTTCTGATTATGAAGAAGGTGTTGTTGCGTGATAACTGGATCACGTCATTAGGAGAATCACGTGATGGACTAGACCCAAACTAATAGACGTAGCATGTTGATCGTGTCATTTTGTTGTTACTGTTTTCTGCGTGTCAAGTATTTATTCCAATGACCATGAGATCATATAACTCACTGACACCGAAGGAATGCTTTGTGTGTATCAAATGTCGCAACGTAACTGGGTGACTATAAAGATGCTCTACAGGTATATCCGAAGGTGTTAGTTGAGTTAGTATGGATCAAGACTGGGATTTGTCACTCCGTGTGACGGAGAGGTATCTCGGGGCCCACTCGGTAATACAACATCACACACAAGCCTTGCAAGCAATGTAACTTAGTGTAAGTTGCGGGATCTTGTATTACAGAACGAGTAAAGAGACTTGCCGGTAAACGAGATTGAAATAGGTATACGGATACTGACGATCGAATCTCGGGCAAGTAACATACCGAAGGACAAAGGGAATGACATACGGGATTATACGAATCCTTGGCACTGAGGTTCAAACGATAAAGATCTTCGTAGAATATGTAGGATCCAATATGGGCATCCAGGTCCCGCTATTGAATATTGACCGAGGAGTCTCTCGGGTCATGTCTACATAGTTCTCGAACCCGCAGGGTCTGCACACTTAAGGTTCGACGTTGTTTTATGCGTATTTGAGTTATATGGTTGGTTACTGAATGTTGTTCGGAGTCCCGGATGAGATCACAGACGTCACGAGGGTTTCCGAAATGGTCCGGAAACGAAGATTAATATATAGGATGACTTCATTTGATTACCGGAAGGTTTTCGGAGTTACCGGGAATGTACCGGGAATGACGAATGGGTTCCGGGAGTTCACCGGAGGGGGGCAACCCACTCCGGGGAAGCCCATAGGCTTTTGGGGGACACACCAGCCCTTAGTGGGCTGGTGGGACAGCCCCAAGGGAGCCTATGCACCAAGATAAGAAAATCAAAGGAAAAGAAAAAAAAAGAGGGAAGAAGTGGGAAGGGAGGGGGGCTCCTCCCACCAAACCAAGTCCAACTCGGTTTGGGGGGGAGTCCTCCCCCCCTTGGCTCGGCCGACCCCTTGGGAGTCCCTTGGACCCCAAGGCAAGGTCCCCCTCCCTCCTCCTATATATATGGGGCTTTTAGGGCAGATTTGAGACGACTTTTCTCACGGCTGCCCGACCACATACCTCCATAGTTTTTCCTCTAGATCGTGTTTCTGCGGAGCTCGGGCGGAGCCCTGCTGAGACAAGATCATCACCAACCTCCGGAGCGCCGTCACGCTGCCGGAGAACTCTTCTACCTCTCCGTCTCTCTTGCTGGATCAAGAAGGCCGAGATCATCGTCGAGCTGTACGTGTGCTGAACGCGGAGGTGCCGTCCGTTCGGTACTAGATCGTGGGACTGATCGTGGGATTGTTCGCGGGGCGGATCGAGGGACGTGAGGACGTTCCACTACATCAACCGCATTCTCTAACACTTCTGCTGTATGATCTACAAGGGTACGTAGATCACTCATCCCCTCTCGTAGATGGACATCACCATGATAGGTCTTTGTGCGCGTAGGAAAATTTTTGTTTCCCATGCGACGTTCCCCAACAGTGGTATCAGAGCTAGGTTCATGCGTAGATGTCTTCCCGAGTAGAACACAAAAGGTTTTGTGGGCGTTGATGTACGTTTTGCTGCCCTCCTTAGTCTTTTCTTGATTCCGCGGTATTGTTGGATTGAAGCGGCTTGGACCGACATTACTCGTACGCTTACGAGAGACTGGTTTCATCGTTATGAGTAACCCCCTTTGCTCAAAGATGACTGGCAAGTGACGGTTTCTCCAACTTTAGTTGAATCGGATTTGACCGAGGAGGTCCTTGGATGAGGTTAAATAGCAACTCATATATCTCCGTTGTGGTGTTTGCGTAAGTAAGATGCGATCCTACTAGATACCCTTGGTCACCACGTAAAACTTGCAACAACAAAATTAGAGGACGTCTAACTTGTTTTTGCAGGGTATGATTGTGATGTGATATGGCCAATGATGTGATGTGACATATTGGATGTATGAGATGATCATGTTGTAATAGAAATATCGACTTTCACGTCGATGGTACGGCAACCGGCAGGAGCCATAGGGTTGTCTTTATACTAACATATTTGTGCTTGCAGATGCGTTTACTATTTTGCTAGGATGTAGCTTTAGTAGTAATAGCATAAGTAGCACGACAACCCCGATGGCAACACGTTGATGGATGATCATGGTGTGGCGCCGGTGACAAGAAGATCGTGCCGGTGCTTTGGTGATGGAGATCAAGAAGCACGTGATGATGGCCATATCATGTCACTTATGAATTGCATGTGATGTTAATCCTTTTATGCACCTTATTTTGCTTAGAACGACGGTAGCATTATGAGGTGATCTCTCACTAAAATATCAAGACGAAATTGTGTTCTCCCCGACTGTGCACCGTTGCTACAGTTTGTCGTTTCGAGACACCACGTGATGATCGGGTGTGATAGACTCAACGTTCACATACAACGGGTGCAAAACAGTTGCGCACGCGGAACACTCGGTTAAGCTTGACGAGCCTAGCATGTGCAGACATGGCCTCGGAACACATGAGACCGAAAGGTCGATCATGAATCATATAGTTGATATGATTAGCATAGGGATGCTTACCACTGAAACTACTCTCGACTCACGTGATGATCGGACTTGGGATAGTGTAAGTGGATCATGAACCACTCAAATGACTAGAGAGATGTACTTTTTGAGTGGGAGTTTAGCATATAATTTGATTAAGTTGAACTCTAATTATCTTGAACATAGTCTAAGTCCACTTTGAATATATTTGTGTTGTAGATCATGGCTCACGCAAGTGTCATCCTGAATTTTAATACGTTCCTAGAGAAAGCTAAGTTGAAAGATGATGGAAGCAACTTTGTAGACTGGGCTCGTAATCTTAAGCTAATCTTACAAGCTGGAAATAAGGATTATGTCCTTAATGCTGCGCTAGGAGATGAACCACCCGCTACGGCTGATCAGGATGTTAAGAACGCTTGGTTAGCACGTAAGGAGGACTACTCAATAGTTCAATGTGCAGTCTTGTATGGCTTAGAGCCGGGACCTCAACGTCGCTTTGAGCGTCATGGAGCATTTGAGATGTTCCAGGAGTTGAAGTTTATCTTTCAGAAGAACTCCCGGATCGAGAGGTATGAGACCTCCGATAAATTCTATGCTTGCAAGATGGAGGAAAACTCGTCTGTCAGTGAACATGTGCTCAAAATGTCTGGGTACTCAAACCGTCTAGCTGAACTGGGGATTGAACTCCCGCAAGAAGCTATCACTGACAGAATCCTCCAATCACTGCCGCCAAGCTATAAAGGCTTTGTGTTGAACTACAACATGCAAGGGATGAACAAGTCTCCCGGCGAGTTGTTTGCGATGCTGAAAGTCGCAGAGTCTGAACTCCGTAAAGAGCATCAAGTGTTGATGGTGAGCAAGACCACTAGTTTCAAGAGAAACGGCAAAGGCAAGAAGGGCAATTCGAAGAAGAGCGGCAAGCCTGTTGCCAATCCGCCGAAGAAACCCAAGGCTGGACCTAAGCCTGAAACAGAGTGCTTCTATTGCAAGGGTATGGGTCACTGGAAGCGCAATTGCCCCAAGTATCGGGCAGATAAGAAGGCGGGCAAAGAAAAATCAGGTATATTTGATATACATGTTATTGATGTGTACTTAACCGGCTCTCGTAGTAGTGCGTGGGTATTCGATACCGGTTCTGTTGCTCACATTTGCAACTCGAAGCAGGAACTGCAGAATAGACGAAGTCTGGCGAAAGACGAAGTGACGATGCGCGTAGGAAACGGTTCCAAGGTTGATGCAATCGTCGTCGGCACCGTGTCACTTCAACTACCATCGTGATTAGTGATGAACTTAAATCATTGTTATTTAGTGCCTGCGTTGAGCATGAACATTATATCTGGATCTTGTTTATTGCGAGACGGTTACTCTTTTAAGTCTGAGAATAATGGTTGTTCTATTTCTATGAGTAACATCTTTTATGGTCATGCACCGAATGTGAGAGGATTGTTCATATTGAATCTCGATAGCGATACGCATATACATAACATTGAGACCAAAAGAGTTAGAGTAAACAATGATAGCGTCATATTTTTGTGGCACTGCCGCTTGGGTCATATTGGTGTAAAGCACATGAAGAAACTCCATGCTGATGGACTTTTGGAGTCACTTGACTTTGATTCACTTGACACGTGTGAACCATGCCTCATGGGCAAGATGACTAAAACTCCGTTCTCCGGAACAATGGAGCATGCAAGTGACTTGTTGGAAATCATACATACCGATGTGTGTGGTCCGATTAGCGTGGAGGCACGCGGCGGATATCGTTATTTTCTCACCTTCACTGACGATTTAAGTAGATATGGTTATGTCTACTTGATGAAGCACAAGTCTGAAACATTTGAAAAGTTCAAGCAATTTCAGAGTGAAGTAGAAAATCATCGTAACAGGAAGATCAAATTCCTACGGTCTGATCGTGGGGGTGAATATCTGAGTTTCGAGTTTGGTACTCACTTAAGACAATGTGGAATTGTTTCGCAGTTAACACCGCCTGGAACACCACAGCGTAATGGTGTGTCCGAAAGTCGTAATCGTACTTTGTTAGAGATGGTGCGATCTATGATGTCTCTTACTGATTTGCCGTTATCATTTTGGGGTTATGCATTTGAAACAGCTGCATTCACTTTAAATAGGGCACCATCAAAATCCGTTGAGACGACACCATACGAACTGTGGTATGGCAAAAGACCAAAGTTGTCGTTTCTTAAAGTTTGGGGATGTGATGCTTATGTCAAAAAGCTTCAGCCTGAAAAGCTGGAACCCAAAGCGGAAAAGTGCGTCTTCATAGGTTACCCAAAGGAGACAGTTGGGTACACCTTCTATCTCAAATCCGAGGGCAAAGTGT
Organism: Hordeum vulgare subsp. vulgare; assembly: GCF_904849725.1. Lineage (NCBI taxonomy): Eukaryota > Viridiplantae > Streptophyta > Magnoliopsida > Poales > Poaceae > Hordeum > Hordeum vulgare. The sequence continues at coordinate 410,115,464 of NC_058519.1, read as the reverse complement.
TTGTTGCTAAAAACGGAACTTTTCTCGAGAAGGAGTTTCTCTCGAGAGAATTGAGTGGAAGGAAGATAGAACTTGACGAGGTTGTCGAACCTCTCATCCCTCTGGATGGTGGCGCAGGGCAAGGGGAAACCTCTGTCGTTGCGACACCGGTTGAGGAGGAAGTTAATGATGATGATCATGAAACTCTAGTTCAAGTTTCTGTTGAACCACGCAGGTCGACGAGATCACGCGCTGCTCCAGAGTGGTACGGTAATCCCGTCTTGTCAATCATGTTGTTAGACAACAATGAACCTGCAAATTATGAAGAAGCAATGGTGGGCCCAGATTCCAACAAATGGCTAGAAGCCATGAAATCCGAGATAGGATCCATGTATGAGAACAAAGTGTGGACTTTGGAGATACTACCTGAAGGCCGCAAGGCTATTCAGAACAAATGGATCTTTAAGAAGAAGACGGACGCTGACGGTAATGTGACCGTTTATAAAGCTCGACTTGTGGCAAAGGGTTTTTCACAAGTTCCAGGAGTTGACTACGATGAGACCTTCTCACCCGTAGCAATGCTTAAGTCCGTCAGAATCATGTTAGCAATAGCTGCATTTTTCGATTATGAAATCTGGCAGATGGATGTCAAAACGGCATTCCTTAATGGTTTCCTTAAGGAAGAGTTGTATATGATGCAACCCGAAGGTTTTGTCGATCCTAAAAATGCTGACATGGTATGAAAGCTCCAGCGATCCATTTATGGACTGGTGCAAGCATCTCGGAGTTGGAACAAGCGCTTTGATGAGGTGATCAAAGCATTTGGGTTTATACAAGTGGTTGGAGAATCTTGTATTTACAAGAAAGTGAGTGGGAGCTCTATGGCGTTTCTAATATTATATGTGGATGACATATTACTGATTGGAAACAACGTAGAGTTTTTGGAGAGCATAAAAGGTTACTTGAATAAAAGTTTCTCTATGAAGGACCTAGGAGAAGCTGCTTACATTCTAGGCATTAAGATCTATAGGGATAGATCAAAACGCCTGATAGGACTTTCACAAAGCACATACCTTGATAAAGTTTTGAAGAGGTTCAAAATGGAACAGTCCAAGAAAGGGTTCTTGTCGGTGTTACAAGGTACGAGATTGAGTAAGACTCAGTGCCCAGCAACTGATGAAGATAGAGAGCATATGCGCTCCGTCCCCTATGCTTCAGCCGTAGGCTCTATCATGTATGCAATGCTGTGCACTAGACCGGATGTTAGCCTGGCCATAAGTATGGCAGGTAGGTTCCAGAGTAATCCAGGAGTGGATCACTGGACGGCTGTCAAGAATATCCTGAAGTACCTGAAAAGGACTAAGGAGATGTTTCTCGTGTATGGAGGTGACAAAGAGCTCGCCGTAAAAGGTTACGTCGATGCAAGCTTTGACACAGATCCGGACGACTCTAAGTCGCAAACCGGATACGTATTTATTCTTAATGGGGGTGCAGTAAGCTGGTGCAGTTCCACGCAAAGCGTCGTAGCAGATTCTACATGTGAAACGGAGTACATGGCTGCCTCGGAGGCGGCTAAGGAGGGTGTCTGGATGAAGCAGTTCATGACGGATCTTGGAGTGGTGCCAAGTGCACTGGATCCAATAACCTTGTTCTGTGACAACACTGGTGCCATTGCCTTAGCAAACGAACCAAGGTTTCACAAGAAGACCAGACACATCAAACGACGCTTCAACCTCATCCGCGACTACGTCGAGGAGGAGGACGTAAATATATGCAAAGTGCACACAGATCTGAATGTAGCAGACCCGCTGACTAAACCTCTTCCACGGCCAAAACATGATCGACACCAGAACTGTATGGGTGTTAGATTTATTACAATGTAATTCACATGGTGATGTGAGGGCTAGATTATTGACTCTAGTGCAAGTGGGAGACTGTTGGAATTATGCCCTAGAGGCAATAATAAATGTATAGTTATTATTATAATTCCTGTATCAAGAAAATAGTTTATTATCCATGCTATAATTGTATTGAATGAAGACTCATTTACATGTGTGGATACATAGACAAAACACCGTCCCTAGCATGCCTCTAGTTGGCTAGCCAGTTGATCGATGATAGTCAGTGTCTTCCGATTATGAAGAAGGTGTTGTTGCGTGATAACTGGATCACGTCATTAGGAGAATCACGTGATGGACTAGACCCAAACTAATAGACGTAGCATGTTGATCATGTCATTTTGTTGCTACTGTTTTCTGCGTGTCAAGTATTTATTCCTATGACCATGAGATCATATAACTCACTGACACCGGAGGAATGCTTTGTGTGTATCAAACGTCGCAACGTAACTGGGTGACTATAAAGATGCTCTACAGGTATCTCCGAAGGTGTTAGTTGAGTTAGTATGGATCAAGACTGGGATTTGTCACTCCGTGTGACGGAGAGGTATCTCGGGGCCCACTCGGTAATACAACATCACACACAAGCCTTGCAAGCAATGTAACTTAGTGTAAGTTGCGGGATCTTGTATTACGGAACGAGTAAAGAGACTTGTCGGTAAACGAGATTGAAATAGGTGTGCGGATACTGACGATCGAATCTCGGGCAAGTAACATACCGAAGGACAAAGGGAATGACATACGGGATTATACGAATCCTTGGCACTGAGGTTCAAACGATAAAGATCTTCGTAGAATATGTAGGATCCAATATGGGCATCCAGGTCCCGCTATTGGATATTGACCGAGGAGTCTCTCGGGTCATGTCTACATAGTTCTCGAACCCGCAGGGTCTGCACACTTAAGGTTCGACGTTGTTTTATGCGTATTTGAGTTATATGGTTGGTTACCGAATGTTGTTCGGAGTCCCGGATGAGATCACAGACGTCACGAGGGTTTCCGAAATGGTCCGGAAACGAAGATTGATATATAGGATGACTTCATTTGATTACCGGAAGGTTTTCGGAGTTACCGGGAATGTACGGGGACTGACGAATGGGTTCCGGGAGTTCACCGGAGGGGGGCAACCCACTCCGGGGAAGCCCATAGGCTTTTGGGGGACACACCAGCCCTTAGTGGGCTGGTGGGACAGCCCCAAGGGAGCCTATGCGCCAAGATAAGAAAATCAAAGGAAAAGAAAAAAAAAAGAGGGAAGAAGTGGGAAGGGAGGGGGACTCCTCCCACCAAACCAAGTCCAACTCGGTTTGGGGGGGGAGTCCTCCCCCCCTTGGCTCGGCCGACCCCTTGGGAGTCCCTTGGACCCCAAGGCAAGGTCCCCCTCCCTCCTCCTTTATATATGGGGCTTTTAGGGCAGATTTGAGACGACTTTTCTCACGGCTGCCCGACCACATACCTCCATAGTTTTTCCTCTAGATCGTGTTTCTGCGGAGCTCGGGCGGAGCCCTGCTGAGACAAGATCATCACCAACCTCCGGAGCGCCGTCATGCTGCCGGAGAACTCTTGTACCTCTCCGTCTCTCTTGCTGGATCAAGAAGGCCGAGATCATCGTCGAGCTGTACGTGTGCTGAACGCGGAGGTGCCGTCCGTTCAGTACTAGATCGTGGGACTGATCACGGGATTGTTCGCGGGGCGGATCGAGGGACGTGAGGACGTTCCACTACATCAACCGCGTTCTCTAACGCTTCTGCTGTACGATCTACAAGGGTACGTAGATCACTCATCCCCTCTCATAGATGGACATCACCATGATAGGTCTTTGTGCGCATAGGAAATTTTTTTTTCCCATGCGACGTTCCCCAACAGGTACATAGTACAACCTCTGTAGAGTGTAAAACTATTCGAATAGCCGTGTCCACGGTCAAGGACAGTTGGGTGGTGCTGCTTAAACTACGTCCAGTCGTTTCCGCATAAACCAAGTGAGTGTGTGTGCTTAAAGGTGTTATCTAAGAGAGTTGATATGGTCAAGTTTGGTGACTTGGCATATCAGGTGAACCCGAAGTGTTCAACCCTCAACAGATATGTTGATATCTGTAACTTGTTCTTATGTTTACCATCTAGTTTATGATGCATCTCCTGACAAGTACTTGACCATGTTCATTATTGATTAAAACTTGCTCTCCGCAAATGTTGCATATTACTTTATTATCGTACCAACTGCATTATCCATATCATCGGTTGTTTGCCAGTACATTCAAAGTACTCACTGGCTTGTCACTGGTTATATTATTGACTAGACATGGAGGAATCGGAGTTCGCAGAAGAATTTGTCATCGAAGATGGACATGCGAACTAGGACGCTTCCCAGTGAGAATACCTGTTGGTGAAGGCTGATGGCATGGGCTCCCATTTATTACCAAGATTTCCGCTAGTAGTTGTATCGATGTGTTTGTCCTTATAGGCCCTACCTATGTGAGACTTGACCATGTTGGTCATTTGTTGTATCAAACGGTATGATTGAATGTAAGACTCTTAATATTGAGCATTGATTTCTGCGATCACTGAGCACAATCATTTGGCAATCTCGAATATAAGTCGGGGTCCCCACAGAGCTAGTATCAGAGCTATCCTGACTTTAGGAACCTTAGGTAGCATGGACGATAGCCGAGACAATCAGCACACTCAGCCCTTACACTTGAGATTTCTACACCCTACTACCATTTCTTACCACCCACAAATTTCTGACCCTCTCCTAAAAACTTTGTAGATGGCCATCGTACCTGAGACGCTTCTGGAAACTGGCTTTCCCTTGCTTTTAGGAGACAGCCTGGAGAAGTGTCAAGTACGCCGCACACCTATTTTCCTCTACCACGAGTATTGGGTCAACAACGACACGAAGGGATATCACATAGACGTGATTGTGAAGGTAAACAACTCCCCAACTAGTTGGTTCTTTGAAGGACCACAGATGGAGAACCAAGTGTTGGCAGTGGAGATAGTAGCACGAGAGGTGCTCGTGCATCTCTGCGATGACCTACCCAAGATGGACAACGATCCGGCTACCCATAACCTGCCTTTTGTTAAGGACGGGTTTGACGGGAGATGGACACTCAACCCATCCCCGGAGTACGGGACGCCACTCAGGTTTCATACGTACTACAACCTCTCCGCCGACACCTTGACACATCTTCTGATCAATGAATCTGTGACACTTCGCCAAGGACTACACCAAGTCAAGGACCTGCTCCGCCTGGAAAAGATGAAGACCCGCAAGGTCAATAAGGAAGGAGCACCCGGAGGGAAGCCTACCATTGCCTTCTGAGGAGGAATACCACCGCTCCAGGCCACTCCTATACAGAGTTGCCATCTGACCGTGGAAGAATACACCGAGCTCCTCACCGCTTCCCCAACAAAGGGACGCCGTGATGGACCTCGTCCATCCCCCACACCTCTGAAGGAAGAAGACACCAACGAGGATGAAGACGAAGACCCTATAGAACCTGCATACGAGACCGAGCAGTCCACTGCTTAGAGGAACGTCTTAGGCAAGTTAGGAGTCTCCCGAGCAAAGTCGAGTCCGTGTATCGGTTCATGAGAACCACGAGTGTTGTGTGCTTCCTGTTCATGTTTTGATGCAAACCACATTTCTACATTAGGCAGCTTGTAAGCGACTGCATCACCCTTTTTAATTGAGTATTTGCATAAGGTTCCTCAAAACCGTTTTGTTCGTCCCACACACTTGCACTGTACCAAACCCCCTTATCTAGGCGCGTCATCCCTTTATGATTCCACGACCACTTCGGAATATTGACCTGTCTGCTCCCAAACAGGATGGTGATTTCAACTCGCACCACCACCTTCGGCAACCGCAACACTGGCACTTCTAGCCAACAGCTAGGAACCTGTGTGTCTACCCAAGCTGGAGATCACCCCGAGCAGCAGCAAGACGACATTGCCCCGCCACCGCCTCCTCTAGAGAGCATGACCGTGGCTTAGTTCCTCCAAGCTCTCCGCGAGGAACGTCAAGACAACAATGTCGCCATCCAGTAGTTGGCTCAAGTCTTAGTGAACAATCTGCCGCAAACGGAAATGGCAATGATCGCTCCACTTTGTGTCAGTTTATGAGGACTACGCCTCCCATATTCACGGAGACAACTGAACCCTTAGATGTTGATGACTGGATCCGCACCATTGAAGACCTCCTCTTGCTGGTTAAATGCACCGACGACCGCGAGAAAGTCATTTATGCTTCTCTCTCTCTCGGAGGCACATCCAGGGCTTGGTGGGACGGGTTCCAAATCATGCGGGAAGGGAAGGCTATCTCTTGGACTGTCTTCAAAGAAGGATTCTGCGCCGCTCACATTCCCCCTGCAATGACGACCATTAAGAAGCAGGACAGTCAAGGAGTACATGGAGAAGTTTAATCTTTTGTCAAGGTATGCACCAGAAGATGTCAACACTGCAACTACGAAGGTGGAACTCTTCATGGAAGGACTTCAGCAGTCGCTTCAGTATCAGCTTGTTGTTTGTGAATGCCAGACCTTCTGTGATCTGGTAAACAAGGCCCTCATGCTGGAAGATAAGCGTCCTGCGATGGATGACACCTGGAAGCGTAAGCTGATGGGCAATGGATGTTCCAGTAACCAGAAGACACTTCCGTGGCAATCCGCCCCGGCAAAACCCAGCTATCAGCAACAACAGTATAAGGCACCAATGTTCCGCCAAAACTACCCCAAGCCAGCGATCAACCCGCCCAAGAACAATGGGGTCAAGCCGAACATTCCATGGCAGGTTACCTGCTTTGGATGTGGTCAGACTGGGCACTACTCCAGGCAGTGCCCCAACAAGAAGCCCGATGCACCGCGCCCTAATGCACCTAATCCAGGATAAGGTCATGGAGCACCAAGCAGGAACGAGGCTCCTCGCAACCAGCAGTATCACAACAGGGGACGCGTGAATCACATCTCTGCAGAAGAATCCCAAGAGGACCCGGACTGCATTCTGGGTACGTTCCTCGTCAACTCCACCCCAGCAACAATATTGTTTGATTGTGGTGCTTCACATTCTTTTGTCACCCAAAAGTTTGCAGAAAAATGTGGTTTGAAGCCTACCCTCCTTAATGAGCAAATGGCAGTACATACCCCGGGAGCAGTGCTAAGGACCAACCTAGGATGTAGAGGAGTCGGGATCAACATCAATGGGATAAGCTTCATAGCAGATCTCATCATCCTTAAGTCGTAAGGCTTGAATGTGATCCTTGGTATGGATTGGTTGGCCAGGAACCAAAGCATACTGGACTGCGCCAAGAGGGATATTACCATGACAAGTGACCAAGTGGTCAAAGTCAAGTATGTCCATGAACCTACCTCCACTCAAGTTCCTCACGTTCATTGCCTTTCGGAAGAAGAGTTGGACCGAGTACCAATATTCTGCGAATACGTGAACGTCTTTCTTGATGAGCTGCCTGGTATGCCTCCTAACCGAGACATCGAGTTCATCATTGAGCTCATGCCAGGATCAAGGCCTATCTATAAGAAGCCTTATAGATGAGATCCGAAGAGCTAGCAGAGTTGAAGAAGCAGTTGGATGAGCAACTCAGGAAGGGATTCATCCGTCTGAGTGCATCACCTTGGGGATCACCTGTTCTACTCGTGTCCATGAAGGATGGGACTATTAGGCTGTGCATCGATTACCGTTCCCTCAATGAAGTCACGATAAAGAACAAGTACCCACTCCCCAAGATTGAAGACCTATTTGACCAGTTAAATGGTGCCAAGGTATTTTCCAAGATCGACCTCAGATCTGGATATTACCAGCTGAAGATCCGACCCAAGAACATACCCAATACGGCATTCGTGACCCGGTATGGTCTATACGAATGCACAGTCATGTCATTCGGGTTGACCAATGCCCCAGCATACTTCATGTACCACTTGAACAAAGTCTTCATGGAATACGTGGATAAGTTTGTTGTCGTCTTCATCGATGACATATTAATCTTCTCCAAGTCCAAAGAAGAACATGAGCAGCACTTGAGGCTAGTGTTGGAAAAGCTTCGAGAGCGCCAACTTTATGCCAAGTTTAGCAAATGCAAATTCTGGCTGCACGAAGTTGGATTCTTGGGTCATACCATGATGGCAAACGGATTGGCAGTCAATTCTTCCAAGATTACCACGGTAACCAACTGGGAGTCGCCAATTGATGTGAAGGAAGTCAGAAGCTTCCTCGGACTCGCGGGATACTACCGCAAGTTCGTGGAAGGATTCTCCCGCATCACCCGACCAATAACACAACTCTTGAAGAAGGGCAAGAAGTTCGAATGGACGCCGGAGTGTGAAGAAAGCTTCCAGGAACTAAAGAAGAGGTTGACTACCGCCCCGGTACTGGCTACTCCAGATATCATCAAGGAGTTTGTGATATAGTGTGATGCCTCCAGAATCAGGCTCAGTGGCGTCCTAATGCAAGACGGCAGGGTCGTGGCTTACCTTTCATGACAAATGCGCCCGCATGAGAAGAACTACGCCACTCATGACCTCGAGTTGGCAGCAGTAGTGCATGCCCTGAAGACATGGCAACATTACCTTCCGGGGAAACGATGTGAAATATACACCGACCACAAGAGTCCGAAGTATATTTTTACTCAAAGGTAGTTGAATATGAGGTAGCGAAGATGGTTGGAGCTGATCAAAGACTACGACCTCAACATTCAATACCACCCCGGTAAGGCTAATGTGGTGGCCGATGCCTTCAGCCGGAAGGCGTGCACCTTGAATGCTATAATCAAGGAAAGGCTACCCGCCTTATATGATGAGCTGGAGAGCTTCGGGGTTAGAGCTAGTTGAACCAGGATTCCTAGCTAACCTCGAAGTCAAACCCACTCTGACAGACGATATCAAGGAGGCCCAGAAGGGATACAAGAGCATTGAAGGCATCAAGAAGAAGATCCAGGAAGGCAAGGCCCCAGAATTCTCAGTGGACGAACAAGGAGTTGTGTGGTTTGGGAAGCGTTTATGCATACCCAACAAGGCTAAACTCAAGAATTTAATCTTGCAAGAAGCCCACGACACACCCTACTCGATTCACCCCGGTGGGACCAAGATGTATCAAGACCTCCGGGAAAGGTTCTGGTGGCATGGCATGAAGAGGGAAATAGCTTCCTATATCGCCAAGTGCGATGTGTGCCAGCGTGTCAAGGCTGAGCACCAGCGTCCTCCTAGGCTGCTACAACCTCTCCAGGGGCCCAAATGGAAGTGGGACCGAGTCGGCATGGACTTCATCACCGGTCTGCCCAAGTTGGTCAAAGGACATGACTCTATATGGGTCATTGTTGACCACCTAACCAAGGTGGCCCATTTTATTCCAGTGAAAACTACTTAGGATGGCAGCCAATTGGCCAGCCTATATATCCATCATATTGTGAGACTCAATGGAGTTCCCAAGGAGATTGTATCCGACCGAGACACGTATTTCACCTCAAGATTCTGGAAGACGATCCAAGAAGCTCTAGGAACCAAGCCCTCTTTCAGCACCGGCTTCCACCCGCAGCCGGGCGGACAGATGGAGCGAGTGAATCAAATACTTGAGGATATGCTCCATGTTTGGGTCTTAGCACATGGGACCAAATGGGAAGACTGTCTGCCATTCGCTGAGTTCTCATACAACAACAGCTATCAGTCCAATCTCCAGATGGCCCCATTTGAAGTGCTAGACGGACGAAACTGTCGCACCCCGCTCAACTGATCCGAAACTGGTGAAGGATTGATTTTCGGGCCACATGTTCCTCGTGAAGCAGAAGACAAGGTGCACCTTGTCAGGGAGCACCTGAAGGCAGCCAAGTCGCGACAGAAGAGCTATGCAGATTCTCACTACAGAGAAGTGGAGTTCAACCCCGGAGACCAGGTGCACCTTCGCGTCACACCTCTTAAGGGAACCAAGCGTTTCCACGTCAAGGGGATACTTGCTCCAAGGTTCATTGGACCTTTTAAGATCACGACAAGGTGTGGAGAAGTTGCTTACGAGTTGGAGCTACCTCCGAAACTTTCGGGTGTGCACAACATCTTCCATGTGTCACAACTTTGGAAGTGCCTTCAAGCGCCAAACTATCCACATCTTTATAAGGACATCGACCATCAAGCCATTGACCTTCAACCTGACCTCACTTATTGTGAGAGGCCGATCCGCATCCTAGACGAAGCCTAGTGTTGTACCAGAAGCCACACCATCAAGTACTTCAAGGTCCAGTGGAGCAACCACACTGAAGCAGAAGCAACATGGGAGCGTGAAGACAATCTCCGATCCGAATTTCCGTACATGTTTAGCACCTAGCTTAGGACTCTCGGGGACGAAATTCTTGTAAGGGGGATAGGTGTGTCACACCCTATTTTTACCTTAATTCAACTGTAGTCTCTTCAAAACCTGAGTTTATTAAAACTTTTTTAACAAGTGCTATGAGTGCTGTCATTGCCATTGTTTGTGAGTATCCTTGATGGGTGGATCCAAAAACAATATTTATAGAACATGATATTTCCAAAAATACCTTTTTCTCATTTTTGACTATTTCAAAACCTTGCTTTCGGTTTGCACTACAAGACCGTGATTCCAAGGGAGTGCCTTCACCCAAAGATTGTATTCTAATTTTAGCACTATTATAACTCTCCAAAATAATAAAATATTTATTTTATAAAATATTTTTCTATTTTATTTGCATGTCATTTTCTAAGGCCAGGAATGATATTTCTGGATGGAAAATTATTTTTCCGCCTTAGAAAAATCTGAGAAAATTTGGAGATACTCACAAGACATATATTTTCCATATATAATATTTTCAATCCCTATTTATGTTCAAAATATTTGAGAAAATCCTTGAAAACCTACTCTTTCACTTTTGACCTTTTGAAATATTTCCAAAGGAAATATTTTCAATAAATTCCCAGAAAATTCTAGCATGCTTAACATGCTATATTTGGTGGTCATGCCAAGTTTCACCTCATTTCAAGGTGCTTTGGTTCACCAAATATTCCTAAAACCTTCCCTATCTAAAATCAAGTTGTATGAACTTTACATAGCAAAGCTTGTCCAAATGGCCTGAAACTTTGCGGGGTGCTCACCACCCCAAATGAGGAGACCGTGCAAAAAGTTGGATTTGCGGGGATTAATTTACCCACATTCTCTTTTAAAGGACAGAATTGCCCATTTGGGGTGATTTCAAGTTTGCACTGTCAAACTTGTCCAAAGGAGCTCAAATTTCGTTGAGCATCCTACTTCTGCATAAAACCCAATCCTGTTAACTTTGAGCATCAATGGTGAAGGTTAACTACCCCAAGCACCTTTCGAACACGTTCTGCCAGTATGGTCAAACAACACTTAACAACCTCTACACCCACTCCCTTTCCACTAAACTCTCAGTGCAAGCTGCCAACACCACTCCTCGACAGCAGACGAGTGACCCCTCTCTGGTTCTAAGCAGGTAAGCCAAAATCTGCATTTTAGTTTCTGAATCAATGCTGACAGCTCCTCTCCAAGCTCTTCCTTTGACCTGTAGAGAGTCCCTGGGCTCCCAAACAGCCAAGGGGTATCTAAGCCAACCCCCGGACACGCCACATAGGGCCAAAGCACCCCAGAGCGCGCCAGCATGCGGTGGCATGCCAAATGTGCGCTCTGGGCACGCTACAGGGCGCACCCGAGGCAAAGGAGGCCAGCCCATGCTGGTGATCACCTCCACTTGGTGTCTCTCCGCGTGCGACAAACCTCCTGATTCAGGCCAGCCTCAGGGCCCCTTCTCCCCTCTCTGCTGACCAGGGTGATGCGTGCCCGCGTGCGCCATGTTCGGCCAAAAGAGCGCGACCCCGTAGCATGCGCGCACTGAGCTTCCTCTCTCTCTCTCGTTGAGTCTCTAGGGTCCCAAACCACATCCGCGAAACCGTGGTACCGACCCCGAGCCCTCTCTCCCTCTCCAGGAGCCGTGGTGAAACCACCAACGCTCCCCCACGCAGTGCACCGTTGCTGGCCTATAGATAGGCCCTCCCCCTTCTCTCCAGCAGCCCACACCACTCCTCCAGTACCTCAATCCAGGCCCTAGCCACTCCACTTGAGCAGAAATAGCTCCGGTGCTCGAGATCGACCGTGCCCCTGCCGCTCCGGACCTCCATCTATCTCAGGCTACACGCCAGCTCTCGCGCTGCTCTCACCTACTCCGTGGCCATAGTGAGCTCAGGAAATTTCTCCACCTCTTCCCCGAGCATTTCCCTGCCCGTATCACCCAACTCCAGCACCAACCGAAGTTCTTCCGCCGCGGCCACCTCATCGCTAGTGACCCATGTCCTCCACACCGTTCATTCGACCACCAGCAGGTAGGCAACGATGCAACGATGTCGTTCCTGCCATCATTTGGCCTCGAGGGCATCGGTATCGCCGCCAGCGTGCCTCCCCTCCCTCTATCCAGAGGAGGAAGACAACCCCAATAGGCATGCTCCACCTGTCGGTGGCCAGTCTCTCCCCTCTCTCCTCTCTCTGTCGCTGACCGCAGTGGCCCGCACGTCAGGTTTAAACCTGACGGGGCGCGTGCACCTGGTCTGCTGGGTGGCTAGCTGGCCGTTTGGCCAGTTGGGCCAGCCCTGCCACTGGTCGAGCCAGGCCTGGATGTAGCCCTTTTTCTTTTCTTTTTATTTTTTATTCTAACTAATTTTTTGTAAAATTAAATATTTAATAAAATTTAAATATTCTTCCAACACAAATCTTCTAAAAATTGTAGAATTTATTAGTGTTGTTGCACTAATTTTTGTAAAAACTTTTATACATGGCTTTGATTAAACTGCCTAGTTTAAATATTTTAGCTCGTGTTATTTAAGTCTTAAAAATACCTTTTTGTACAAAAACCAGAGACAAATATTTTTAAAAACTAAAGTAAGATTTATTAGAATAGGATAACATTTTTAAAGTGAGTTTGTGCTCTGTTTTTGAATGAGCTTCTTATTTTATTAGTATTGATTACGACGATAGATTCCGCGTTTGACGAACGAGTTGGACTCGAAGACCCCGAAGATCTTGGATACCTAGCTGAACAAGGCAAGCAGCCCTTTGATCATGTCTAAGAAATAGTTACTTCGATGCATATAGTTAAGAATGATTGGTGCACCCCGGCATGGTGTTTCCGATGGCTCCTCCGGAGCACTTGCATTGAGCCTGACCCTATTATCTATGAGGGTCACACTGATAATATATAGACAAGTAGACAGTAGTGCTACGCATAGTAAGAGCATGTGCCTGATGATGGTAACACAGAGTTGATATCAAAGGTTTTACGAAAACCTCGTCGGGTGCCACTAATGCCCGAGGGTGATGACGAGTTAGGTGACCACTCGTGAAAGAAGTGGTGAACCGGGAAATATTTTGTGTGAGTGGTTTAGGAAATGGAATTAGATTTATGATGTGTCGACCATCCCAACCTTACATGTGTGACCAAGATACCCCTTTATGGGACGGGGCTTTGTTGATTACCTTCGTCGGCGCTAGCAAAGAGCCACATTACTAGTGGCGGGAGTGATATGTGGTCACTCTCATGACGGGGTCATACCAGGTAGGCCGACTATGCCGTTTTTACGTGTTCCAGGCACACCATTGGTCCCTGCATGGATGATACGGTCTAGTGTCGGTGCTCGTAAGACATACATCATGTGGGCTGGGTACCAGTCGAGTGAACTCTTTGTCTAGTATCATCAGGGGAAAGGCAATGATCGTGTACTTACCTCGGGTATGTGATACGTCTGCAGCGTATCTATAATTTTTGATGTTTCCATGATATTATCTTGTCAAACTTTGGATGTTTTGTATGCCTTTTATATCATTTTTGGGACAAACTTATTAACTCAGTGCCAAGTGCCAGTTCTAGTTTTTTCCGTGTTTTTGACCCTTTTTAGAGGAGGATTTTAAATGCTGTCCAAACGGAATAAAACTTCCGAAAATATTTTTTTCGGAACAGAAGATACGCACGCAACTTGAGAACCAAGGCAGGGCACCAGGGGACCCTACAAGCCCCCTAGGCGTGGCTAGGGGGGCCCGCGCCTAATAGGCTTGTGGGCCCCCTATGGCTCGTCTGCCCTACCTCTTTCGCCTATAAATTCAGAAAAATTCCAAAACTGCAAGAGAGATCCACAAAAATACTTTTCCGCCGCCGTAAGCTTCTGTCTCCGCAAGATCCAATCTGGGGCACGTTCTGGTGCCCTGCCGGAGGGGGTATTTGGATACGAAGGGCTTCTTCATCAACACCATGACCTGTCCGATGATGCGTGAGTAGTTCACCATAGACCTTCAGGTCCATAGCTAGTAGCTAGATGGCTTCTTCTCTCTCTTGGATCTTCAATACAAAGTTCTCCATTATCTTTATGGAGATCTATCCGATGTAATCTTCTTTTGCGGTGTGTTTGTCGAGATCCGATGTAATATCTTATATGCATGATTTCATATCCTTGTAACTCTCATCGAGTTGTGGGATTTGTTTGGCCAACTTGATCTATGATTCTTGCAATGGGAGAAGTGCTTGGTTTTGGGTTCATATCGTGCGGTGACCGCACCTAGTGACAGAAGGGGTAGCGAGGCACGCATCGTGTTGTTGCCATCAAGGGTAAAAAGATGGGGTTTTCATCATTGGTATGAGTTTATCCCTCTACATCATGTCTTCTTGTTTAAAGAGATACTCTGTTCGTCATGAACTCAATACACTAGAGGCATGGTGGATAGCGGTCGATGTATGGAGTAATAGTAGTAGATGCAGAAAGTATCAGCCTACTTGTCTCGGACGTGATGCCTATATGTATGATCATTGCCTTAGATATCGTCTTGACTTTGCACGGTTCTATCAGTTGCTCGGCAGTAATTGTTCACCCACCCTAATATTTGCTATTTTGAGAGAAGCCTCTAGTGAACACTATGGCCCCCGGGTCTACTTCACACCATATTTTCAGCCTTACAATTTTACTTCGTTGAACTTTCCGCCTTCAGATCTCACTTTGCAATCAATCTTGAAGGGATTTACAACCCCTTTATAGCGTTGGGTGCAAGCTCTTTTGTGTTTGCGCAGGTACTCTGGACTTGGCGCGATTCTCCTACTGGATTGATACCTTGGTTTTCAAACTGAGGGAAATACTTACTGCTCCTGTGGTGCATCGCCCTTTCCTCTTCAAGGGAAAAACCAACGCAAGCTCAAGGGGCAGCAGAAGGATTTCTGCCGCCATAGCAGAAGAATTTCGGGCGCTGTTGCCGGGGAGGATCAAGTCAAGAACTCATCCAAGTAAGTGTCGCAAACTCATCACTTGCATTTACTTTTTTGCCTCTCGTTTTCCTCACCCCCACTTCTGAAAAACAAAAATTTACAAAAATATTTGCCTTTTTCTTCGTTTGCCTTTTTCGTTCGCCCTTTTCTCTCGCTTGCTTTCTGTTCTCTTGTGTGCTTGCTTGCTTGCTTAAGTCACCATGACTGAAAACACCAAACTTTGTGACTTCTCGAATACTAATAATAATGATTTTATTAGTACTCCGATTACTCCCGCCACTAGTGCGAAATCATACAAAATAAATGCTGCTTTGCTGAATCTTGTTATGAAAGATGCCGCATCCCATCTGAATACCTTCATTGAGCTTTGCGATATGCCAAATAAGAAAGATGTGGATAATGATGTGATTAAATTGAAGCTTTTTTCCTTTCTCGTTGCGAGGTCGAGCAAAAACTTGGTTTTCGTCTTTGCCCAAAGATAGTATTGATTCTTGGAACAAGTGCAAAGATGCTTATATATCCAAGTATTTTCCGCCGGCTAAGATTATCTCTCTCCGTAATGATATCATGAATTTTAAGCAACTTGATCATGAAAATGTTGCACAATCTTGGGAGAGAATGAAATGGATGATTAGAAATTGTCCCGCTCATGGCTTGAGTCTTTGGATGATTATAGAAATATTTTACGCTGGCTTGAATTTCGCTTCTAGAAATATCTTGGACTCCGCCTCAGGTGGAACGTTCATGTAAATCACGATAGGAGAAGCCACAAAACTCCTAGGCAATATCATGACGAACTACTCTCAGTGGCACACTGAAAGGTCACCTACTAGTAAGAAGGTACACGCTATAGAAGAAATTAACTTGTTGAGTGCTAAGATGGACGAGTTAATGAATTTGGTTGCTAGTAGAAGTGCTCCTTTAGATCCTAATGACATGCCCTTGTCTTCCTTAATTGAGAGTAGCAACGCTAGCTTGGACGTTAATTTTGTTGGTAGGAATAATTGTGGCAACAACAATGCTTTTAGAGGAAACTATGTTCCTAGGTCTTTTCCTAGTAACCCCTCTAATAACTTTGGCAACTCCTACAACAATACTCATGGAAATTACAATAGATTACCCTCTGATCTAGAGAGTAATATCAAAGAGTTTATCAACTCGCAAAAGATTTTCGATGCGTCCATAGAGGAAAAAGTACTCAAAATTGACGATTTGGCTAGGAGCGTTGATAGAATGTATAGTGATATTAATGCTTTGAAAGTTAGATGTGCTCCTACCAAGATCAATATGGATGAAACTTTGAAAGCTATGCGTGTTTCCATGAGTGAGAGCAAAGAAAGAACCGCCCAAATTCGTGCTAGACATGAATGGCTTAAAAGGGCGTGTTCTCATGATAAGAATCACGAAGATCTTAAAGTGCTTGGTGTGACTCCCATTGAATCTTTGTTTTCTTGTGTCAAACCTAATGATTATGGGGCTGGATATGAATCCACTTTGGTTTAAAAATGCCCCAATGATTCGGAGTCCATCTATGTTGATGCTAAAAGCATTGAATGTGGAGTAGAAGATATTAAAACCTTGAGTAGTAATGAAACTACCACTTTGTATTTCAAGGAATTCAATTATGATAGTTGCTCCTTGATTGAATGCATTTCCTTGATGCAATCCATGCTAAACTCTCCACACGCTTATAGCCAAAACAAGGCCTTTACCGATCATATCGTCGATGCTATGATAAAATCTCTCGAAGAGAAACTTGAATTGGAAGTTTCTATCCCTAGAAAGCTTCATGATGAGTGGGTACCTACTATCAAAATCAAAATAAAAAACTATGAATGCAATGCTTTGTGTGATTTGGGTGCTAGTGTTTCCGCAATTCCAAAGTCTTTATGTGATGTTCTGGGTTTTAATGAGATTGAGGAGTGTTCTCTTAATTTGCATCTTGCGGATTCTACTGTCAAGAAACCCATGGGAAGGATCAATGATGTTCTTATTATTGCAAATAGGAACTAAGTACCCGTGGATTTCATTGTGCTTGACATTGATTGCAATCCTACATACCCTATCATTCTTGGTAGACCTTTCCTAAGGACTATTGGTGCTATCATCGATATGAAGGAAGGGAATATTAGATTTCAATTTCCTTTAAATAAGGGAATGGAGCATTTTCCTAGAAAGAAAAGAAGATTGCCTTATGAATCCATGATGAGGGCTACTTATGGTTTGGGCACCAAAGACGACGATACGTGATTCTATCGCCTTATGCCTAGCTAAGGGCGTTAAACAATAGCGCTTGTTGGGAGGCAACCCAATGAATTTATCTTTTTCTTTCTGTTTTGTTGCATCCATACCATCATAATTCTGTTATGATTGTGTCTTTTGTGTTTATTTTTGTGTTTGAGCCAAGCAAAACCTTTATGACTAGACTTGGTGATGGTTGTTTGATCCTGCTAGAAAAAGACAAAAACTTTTCGCTCACGATATTATTTGTCATTTTTATTCAGAAAGAGGTTTTTAGTTGATTCTTTCTTCTGCTGGTTGATATTCCTTTTTCCCAGGCAGTCATACGTTTTTAGAATTTTTGAGCTACAAGAAGTATACTAAGTATACAGATTGCTACAGACTAGTTTGTTTTTGACAGATTTTGTTTTTTGTTGAGTTGGTTGCTTGTTTTGATGAAACTATGGATAGTATCAGGGGGTACTAGCCATGTAAAAGTGAGAATACAGTAATCTAACACCAATATGAATAGAAATCAAGTTTGCTACAGTACCTAAAGTGGTGGTAGTTTGTTTTCTTGTGCTAATGATATCACGAGTTTCTGTTTAAGTTTTGTGTTGTGAAGTTTTCAAGTTTTGGGTGATGTTCTCATGGAGAAAGGGATAAAGAGTGAAAAGAGCTAAAGCTTGGGGATGCCCAAGGCATCCCAAGCCAAATTCAAGGACACCAAAAAGCCTAAGCTTGGGGATGCCCCAGGAAGGCATGCCCTCTTTCGTCTTCTATCCATCGGTAACATTACTTGGAGCTATATTTTTATTCACCACATGATATGTGTTTTGCTTGGAGCGTCTTGTCTCGTAGGAGTCTTTTCTTTTTGTTGTGTCACAATCATCCTTCCTGCACACCTTTTGAGAGAGACATGCACTCATCGTGAATTTGCTAGAATGCTCATCGTGCTTCACTTATATCTTTTGAGCTAAATAATTTTGCTCTATGTGCTTCACTTAGATCTTTTAGAGCACGGCGGTGCATGACTTGGTAGTTGGTTTGTGCTATGAAAGTAGTCCCAAAGGTGATAGGTACCCAAAGAGGATACAAAAAACTTCCATCTTCATGTGCATTGAGTAGAAAGAGAAGTTTGACTCCTCTCAATTAGTTTTGAGACGTGGATTTGGTAATATTAAGAGTTATGTTAGTAGGGTGTTGTGAATCTAGAAATACTTGTGTTAAATTAGTGATTCCCGTAACATGCACGTATGGTGAACCGCTATGTTAGGAAGTCGGAGCATAATTAATCTATTGTCATCCTTTGTGTTGCGGTCGGGATCGCGCGATGGTTAACACGTACCAACCCTTCCCCTAGGAGTATGCGTTTAGCACTTTGTTTCGATTACTAATAAATACTTTCGCAACAAGTATGTGAGTTCTTCATGACTACTGTGAGTCCATGGTATAGATGAACTTTCACCTTCCACCATTGCTAGCCTCTCTAGTACCACGCAATTTTCGCCGGTGCACAAACCCACCATATGCCTTCCTCAAACCAGCCACCATACCTACCTACTATGGCATTTTCATAGCCATTCCGAGATATATTGCCATACAACTCCCACCGTTCCGTCTCATGACTTGTGTCGTCACTCTCATATTGCCCTTGCATGATCGTAAGATAGCCAGCGAGATGTTTCAACGGCATACGCCAAGCTAGATCGTTGCACATCCCGGTACACTGCCGGAGGCATTTCCTATAGAGTCATCATCGTTCTAAGCTTTGAGCTGTGAGTAAATAAAAGTGTGATGATCATCATTATTAGAGCATTGTCCCATGTGAGGAAATAAAAAAGGAGGCCAAAGTTGCCCACATAAAAAAAGAGAGAAAAAAAGAGGCCAAAGAGCCCAAATAAAAAAAACAGAAAAAGGAGAAGGGACAATGCTACTATCTTTTTCCACACTTGTGCTTCGTAATAGCACCATGTTCTTCATGATTGAGAGCCTCTTGTTTTGTCACCGCCATATGCTAGTGGGAATTTTCATTATATAACTTGGCTTGTATATTCCAAGGATGGGCTTGCTCAAATTGCCCTAGGTCTTCGTGAGCAAGCAAGTTGGATGCACACCCACTAGTTCTCCTTTTGAGCTTTCACATACTTATAGCTCTAGTGCATCCTTTGTATCGCAATCCCTACTCATTCACATTGATATCTATTAATGGGCAACTTCATAGCCCTTTAATACGCCGAGTCAATGTGACCATCTCCTCCTTTTTGTCTCACAACCACCACCACACTCTATTCCCCCTATAGTGCTATATCCATGGCTCACGCTCATGTATTGCGTGAGAGTTGAAAAAGGTTTGAGAAAGTAAGAGTGCAAAAACAATTACTTGGCCAATACCGGGGTTGAGCATGATTTAAATTAGTTGTGTGAGGATGATGGAGCATAGCCACACCATATGATTTTGTAGGGATAACTTTCTTTGGCCTTGTTATTTTGAAAGTTCATGATACCTTGATAGTTTGCTTGAAGTATTATTGTTTTCATGTCGATAGCAAACTATTGTTTTGAATCTTACGGATCTGAACATTCATGTCACATGAAAGAAGTTACAAAGGACAACTATGCTAGGTAGCATTCCACATCAAAAATTCAGTCTTTATCACTTCCCTACTCGAGGACGAGCAGGAGTTAAGCTTGGGGATGCTTGATGCGTCTCCAACGTATCTATAATTTTTGATGGTTCCATGCTATTATCTTATCAAACTTTGGATGTTTTGTATGCCTTTTATATCTTTTTTGGGACTAACTTATAAACTCAGTGCCAAGTGCCAAATCCTGTATTTTCCGTGTTTTTGACCCTTTTCAGAGGAGGATTTTAAACGGTGTCCAAACGGAATAAAACTTCCGAAAAGATTTTTTCCGGAACAGAAGATACGCACGAGACTTTAGAACCAAGACAGGGGCCACCAGGGGACCCCACAAGCCCCTAGGCGTGGCCAGGGGGCCGCGCCTAGCAGGCTTGTGGGCCCCCTGTGGCTCGTCTGCCCTACCTCTTCCGCCTATAAATTCATAAAAATTCCAAAACTGCGAGAGAGATCCACAAAAATACTTTTCCGCCGCCGTAATCTTGTGTCTCCGCCAGATCCCATCTGGGGCATATTCTGGTGCCCTGCCGGAGGGGGGATTCGGATACGGAGGGCTTCTTCATCAACACCATGACCTCTCCAATGATGCGTGAGTAGTTCACCATAAACCTTCGGGTCCATAGCTAGTAGCTAGATGGCTTGTTCTCTCTCTTGGATATTCAATACCAAGTTCTCCATGATCTTCATGGAGATCTATCCGATGTAATCTTCTTTTGCGGTGTGTTTGTCGAGATCCGATGAATTGTGGATTAATGATGAGATTATCTATGAATCTTATTTTTAGTATCTTCTGATCTCTTATATGCATGATTTCATATCCTTGTAATTCTCTTCGAGTTGTGGGTTTTGTTTGTCCAACTTGATCTATGATTCTTGCAATGGGAGAAGTGCTTGGTTTTGGGTTCATACCGTGCGGTGACCTCACCCAGTGACAGAAGGGGTAGCGAGGCACACATCATGTTGTTGCCATCAAGGGTAAAAAGATGGGATTTTGATCATTGGTTTGAGTTTATCCCTCTACATCATGTCATCTTGCTTAAAGTGTTACTCTGTTCGTCATGAACTCAATACACTAGATGCATGATGGATAGCGGTCGATGTGTGGAGTAATAGTAGTAGATGCAGAAAGTGTCGGTCTACTTGTCTCGGACGTGATGCCTATATGTATGATCATTGCCTTAGATATTGTCATGACTTTGCGCGGTTCTATCAATTGTTCGACAGTAATTTGTTCACCCACCGTAATATTTGCTAATTTGAGAGAAGCCTCTAGTTAAAACTATGGCCCCCGGGTTTACTTCACACCATACTTTTAGCCTTACAATTTTACTTCGTTGCACTTTCCGGCTTCAAATCTCACTTTGCAATCAATCTTGAAGGGACTGACAACCCCTTTATAGCGTTGGGTGCAAGATCTTTTGTGTTTGCGTAGGTATTCTGGACTTGGCGCGATTCTCCTACTAGATTTATACCATGGTTCTCAAACTGAGGGAAATACTTACTGCTCCTGTGTTGCATCGCCCTTTCCTCTTCAAGGGAAAAACCAACGCAAGCTCAAGAGTCAGCAGAAGGATTTTAGTCGCCGTAGCAGTATGTTATATACCACGAGTCATGGATGACAGGAAGCTTCCCCGATGTTGTGGGTACATCATACAACCTCTGCAGAGTGTAAAACTATTCAGATAGCCGTGTCCACAGTCAAGGACAGTTGGGTGGTGCTGCTTAAACTAGTCCAGTTGTTTTGCATAGACCAAGTGAGTGTGTATGTTTAAAGGTGTTATCTGAGAGAGTTGATATGGTCAAGTTTGGTGACTTGGCATATCGGGTGAACCTGAAGTGTTCAGCCCTCAGCAAATATGTTGATATCTGTAACCCGTTCTTATGTTTACCATCTAGTTTATGATGCATATCCTTACAAGTACTTGACCATGTTCATTTTTGATTAAAACTTGCTTTCCGCAAATGCTGCATATTACCTTATTATCGTACCATCTGCATTATCCATATCATGGTCTATTTGCGAGTACATTCAAAGTACTCACTGGCTTGCCACTTGTTATGCTATTGACCAGACATGGAGGAACCGGAGTTTGGAGAAGAATTCGTCATCGGAGACGGACACGCGAACTAGGACGCTTCCCAGTCAGAATGCGTGTTGGTGAAGGTTGATGGCATAGGCTCCCGTTTATTACCAAAATTTCCACTACTAGTTGTATCGGTGTGTTTGGCCTTATAGGCCCTACCTATGTGTGACTTGACCATGTTGGTCATTTTTTGTATCAAACGGTATGATTGGATGTAAGACTCTTAATATTGAGTATCTGTGTGTTCGATGAGCATTGATCTGTGGGATCACTAAGCACAATCATTCGTCGGTCTCGACTTGTAAGTTGGGGGTCCCCAGAATTGCGATGCCTCATGACAAGGACTTGGATGTGTTCTTATGAAAGATCGGTAGGTGATCGCCTATGCTTCCCGACAATTGCATCCACATGAGGAAAATTATCCAAGACATGATTTGGAGCTTGCGGCAGTAGTCCATGCACTAAAGACATGGCAACACTACCTTCTTGGTAGTTCTTGCGAGATTTACACCGATCACCAAAGTCTGAAGTATATCTTCACCCAACCAGATCTGAATCTCGGACAAAGATGATGGTTAGAGCTGATCATAGATTACGACTTAGGAATTACTTACACCCCAGGCAAGGGCAATCTTATAGCTGATGCGTTAAGTCGTAAGTCCTACTGCAACAATCTCATGCTGCAACAAGGTCAACCACTTCTTCATGAGGAATTCTGCAAGCTTAATCTTCACATTGTTCCTCGTGGATCCCTTTCTACTTTGGTGGCAAAACCTACCCTAGAGGATTAGATTATAGCTAGCGAGCAGTGTGATGTGGGTATTACCCGGATCAAGGATAGAATTGCAAAGGGAGTTGCTGGCTGTTTCTCCATGGATGATAGAGGTGCAATATACTTTGGGAACCGCTTGGTAGTTCCTAAGAAGCAACAACTTTGAGAGTTGATCCTTAAGGAGCCTCATGAATCTCCTCTCATAATCCACCATGGCAGCACCAAGATGTATTAGGACCTACGCTAAAGGTTCTGGTGGACCAGAATGAAGAGAGAAATCACTGAGCTCATTGCTAACTGCGATGTTTGTCGTCGCGTTAAGGCAGAGCATCAAAGGCCTGCTGGCACCCTTCATACTTTAGCTATTCCTGAGAGGAAATAGGATAAAGTTGATATGAACTTCATCACTAGATTTCCTAGGACCAATATAGGAAATAATGCTAGCTTTGTGGTTATTGATCGTCTTTCCAAAGTGGCACATTTCCTTCCTGTTCGAGAGAGTATCACTGGTAGTCAATTGGATGAATTATATAGCTCTTGAATAGTGTCCCTGCATGGTGTTCCATTGGAAATCAATTCAGACAATGGAAGTCTTTTCTCCTCTCGATTTTGGGAATGTTTCCAGAATGCTATGGGAACCCATCTATATTTTAGCACCGCTTTTCACCCTTAGTCAAGTGCTCAAGTAGAAAAAGTCAATCAAATTCTGGAAGTCATGCTCATAGGTTGTGATATCACATTTGGGATGGATTGGGAGAAGTGCCTTCCATTTGCTGAATTTTCTTATAACAACACCTACCAATCTAGTTTGGGCAAAGATCCTTTTGAAGTTCTTTATGGACGAAGATGTCGAACACCTTTGAACTGGACAGAAACAGGTGAACAGCAATTCTTTGGCCCAGATATGATCTTGGAGTCAGAAGAGCAAGTTTGCATTATCCGAGAGAATCTCAAGGTAGCTCAGTATCGCCAGAAGAGCCAGTATGGCCGTCACCATAAGGAAGTAATTCATGAGGTTGACTCCTTGTTACATTGGTCATTTTTGCATTCTTGCTAAATGAGGACAAGTTTCCTACCAATTAGAACTGCCCCTCACCTTTCTAGAGTTCATGATGTCTTCCACGTTTCTCAACTCATGTGTTGCTTCAAGGATCCTATCTACGAAGTGGACCACGAAACTCTTGATCTCCAAGATAACCTAACCTACCGAGAATATCATGTTCGTATTCTCGATCAAGGTGAGCGTGTCACCCGGTTTAGGAACATCAAGTTTCTTAAGGTTCAGTGGTCCCATCATTCCAAGAGTGAAGCTACGTGGGAGCGAGAAGATCGTCTTCGACTTGAGTACCTCGCCCTCTTCTCAACAACTCCCGAATCTCGAGGCGAGATTCTTGTAAGTGGCGGTGAGTTATCACATCCCTACTTTTAGCATGCACTAAGGTTCGTGGTTGTGATTGTATCATGTATAAATTTTCTTTAGAACTAAAATGGGGATGATAAAAATCTTAGCACTATTTGAATTCAAATAGGCTCACCTAAAATGATTTTCAATGAACAGGAATGGCTCCCCGAAAATGTTCCTGATCTCTGGAAAAATGTGGAAACATCAACTAGTGATGAAACATATTTTTAGATACCACTTTTGCTTACTGAATTAACACAATAAATATTTGAATTGGAGTTACAAATATTATAAATAAGTTTATAGCTCCAATAAATATAAAACTTGGCGAGGGCCTTTTTGAATATTTCATTTAGTGCCCAGAAAAGGTTTCATATTTTTATAAATTATTTTACTATTTTCAGTATTTTAGAAACATGTTGCAAATAATAGAAAAACAAAACAGATAAAAAAGAGAGGAAGAAGAGCTACCTATGCCAACTCACCTCGGAAGCCGAGCTGGCCTAGCCAAGCTCCACCGTCTTCAACCTCCTGTCAGTAGGCAGGAGGGCGTGTGCCCATAGCGCGCAAGCAGGCGCTTGGGCACCTCCTACTTGCCGCTTGCGCTCAAGGCAGCTAAGAGCGCCACAAGGACCCCCAAAGTCGTCCTACTTCATCCCGCAACCCAGCTCGCCTTCTCCCTCTCTCTGCCTCGCCATGTGCTACTTGCCAAGACCGCCATGGAGGTGCCGCCGTCGATTGGGTAGCTCCGGCCAAGCCCCCTAGGCTTGCTGCCGAGCGCACGAGTTTGCTCAGCATGCTCGTCCGAGGCCATAGCCGCCTTCAGATCCTTCCCCCTGATGTCGTGGCCTCGAGCCTGACCTGACCCGAGCACCGGCTGCCGTAGCCATCATCGCCGGCGACCCTACGGACAGTCCCGCGCACTACCACCTACCAGAATGGATGCGGCCTACGCCCGCTCTTGATTGTGCTGTTTCCCGCGCCAAATGGTGGTCGTAGGGGAAATTCCAGTGGGAAACCACCATCGTTTTGGTCGCCACCGGCAAAACTCTGGCAAGGTGACGTGGCCTCAATTAGCGCTAACCTCTCTCCTTCCTAATTAACCCCCCTGTCGTGGATATAAGCCTGACAGTAGATTTGTAGGGTACGAAAAGGATGGGCAGAGCCTTAGCTACGGCGAGGTTGTATGAGTTCAGGCCCCTCTGCGGGGGAGGTAATAGCTCTACGTCTCAGTGCTCAGGGAGCTTGTAGTCGAGTGGAAATATGGAATACAGTGAGTTGCTAACCCCTCTACCAACGGGGGAGGGTGGCTTATATAGAGTGCGCTGCCCTCCACAACGGTTCCGGTACAGGGGTGGAGTAGTGGCGATTGAATGCGTACATTATAGGTAACGTATGCCCTAAATGCTAATAAATGCACCTGGAAACGTACGACCGTTTCCCTCCAGGGGGTTACGATGTACCGAGTGGTATCCAGTCGGTTAGCTTGATATCCTCCTAATGCTGGTCTCCGACTGGATGATCGAGGACCTGTTACCGACTGAATGATGGGGACTCCTTAATTCAGTCGGAGCTGACTAAGGGCCTTGTCCTTTGCGAGGGGCAGTCCTTGGGTAGGACCTACAGGGCAGGCCTATGACCCTACCCTAGGACTATAACCCCATCATTAGTCCCCGAATGGATTGGGGTTGGAACGACGAAGCGATGCTTGAAGTTTGGATCCGACTGGAACGGACTTGGCTTGGGCGTTGCTTGCCTCGATCCATTTTATCTTTTCTAACCAACGATCCGAGTGGAAATCTCCGTGGAACAAACTGTCGGAAACCGAGTGTATTCAGGGTATCTCTTGACGCGACCCGTCAACTGACAGCAGCGGATTTTCCGGGATCTTCAAATTTCGGTTTCCGCGCGCTCAGCGGGGATGACGCCAGCGCGCTCGATTAGCGCCTGACGCCTCGATTCTCGCGCCTTCAACTCCTCCACCGATATCGCTGCGGCCGGTCGGGGGATAAGGTTTCGGGGCCACCTGCCAGCTACCCAGTCGGAACCTTACTTAAATCTTGGCGGCAAGGGTTTTTCGTTACGCTCGCCGGATCTTTTGCCATTGCTTCGTCCTCCTCGCCTCCTTCAGCGCACCTAACCTCCCCACTCCTCCTCTCTCTCCGCGAACTCGCAACTTCTGCCATGACCAAGGGTCAAACCAGCAAGATGGAGGCGAGGAAGAAGAAGGGGAAGGCCGCGGCTCCTGCTCAGCAGCGGCAGCGACCGTTGCCGGCGGGGTGGATTCAAGGCGACTTCCTCCCCTCCACGGTGACGGAGGACGGGATGATCGTCCACAAGTCTTGGAGGCTGCCGGCTGAGAACGAGGTCGAGCCGGCACCCCGGGAGGGGGAGCGCGTCTTGCTTCTCAGCCATGTCTACCGAGGTTTCTCCCTGCCCCCGCATCCTTTCTTTAAGGGCATCATGAACCACTTCGGGGCACAGCTTCACCACTTCCCTCCGAATGCTATTGCCCATCTCTCTGCTTTCATCGTTATGTGCGAGTGTTTCATCGGCTGCCCCCGCCATTGGGGGTTGTTCAAGCACATATTTTCTGCTAGATCCCAAACCATCAAACGACTTAGCCAGTCGGATGATAAGACACATCTTCTCCAGCTCTGCGGGGGCTTGGGTTTCCAGAAAAAGAGTCGGAGTAGTTATCCTGTTCTTCAGCTAAGCGAGTCGGTCAGGAACTGGCAATCGACGTGGTTCTACTCCCAAGACGTTGCCTGTCCGAACGCCTCTTCAGGGTTGCCCCCTTTTAGCCTTGATCATCCCAATCCACCTAAGCAGCTCGCGCTCACGAAGGCGGAGAAGCTCGACATCCAGCCCTTGGTCAACGCACTCGTAGACGTCGTCAGGAGGGGAGTCACCGACATGGATTTGCTGGAGACTTTCCTTGGTCGGCGCATACAACCACTGCAGGCTCGCGACCACGCCATGTGGCACTACTCGGGGTCCGAGGACTCCACTCGGACTAACGTCTTGAGCGTGACCGAGGAGAAGGTGGCGTCGTGGGTGCTCCAGATCACAGGCGCCTGCGAGAACCCCAGAGGGTCTCGGCGAGTGAGGGCTTTCAGCGCGGACAATCCTCCTCCGAATCAGGTGAGTACCCCGTGTCGAGTGCACGTATCTGTTTTAGTTTCATCGCTTTCTTGAATCTCTGCTTGTCACTTGATGTCGCCGACTGTATTTCACGCAGAAGTGGACTAACTGGTTTTCTCCTGTCTCGAACGGGAACCCGGCCGAGGAGGAGGAGGAAGGCAGCCAGGAAGGCAGCGTGGAGAGCGCTGAGTATGCCTCCGACAGCGGGGAATCGGAGGAAGAGACCAGCGAGGAAGAGGAGGAAGACGAAGAGCAGGACTTGCCGCCTCCGCAATTAGAGCATCGGACCAAGCGCCGACACGAGCCTGCCGTTCCCTCGGTCCCTCCGGCATCTTCGAGTGCTCCGCCCACTGCCCCAGTGGTCCCGTATGCTCGGAGCACCAAGAGGGCCAGGGATGCTGCTGCTGAGCCTATGGGTCAGTCTTCCAAGGCGGCCAAACCGAGTGGGCCCAAGCCTCGGAAGGCTCTGCCGCGGATGAGGGTTGCTGTCCCCATCACCTCCACGTAAGTGCATCGATCTTCTAATTTCTTCTGATATCCGAGTGAACTCCTGTTTATTGGTCGAATGGATTTCACTTGACAGAGTCGCTACTTCTGCCACCTCTCCGGCGCGCCAGGAGGATGACCCCATGGACACGGACAACGTCGTCTCGTCCCAGCCAGGTGCGTTGTAGTGACTCCGAGTGTTTTATACTATCGTGTCTCGAATTCTATCATAGGTTCTGCCTCTTTCTCTTTCTGAGATCTCGCGCCGTTCGGTCTATCAGGGGCGATTTGCGTGGACGAGGGTGATAAGGGGAGAGCTGAACAAGCTGCGGAGCCTATTCTTGAGACTGCTCCGCCTGTTGTTGATCTCGCCGCCGACGTGCTGCCGACTGAGGCGCTGCCGCCGACTGAACCGGCGCTGGTGGCTGAAGAGCCGACTGGAGCGGACCTTGGGATGCCTCAGGAACTTCCGACGGTGCAAGGCTCGTCGAATGTTGAGTTCAATATCCAGCGTCTCCCGGAGGAGCAGGTGGGAGCGGCCAAAGGAGCCATGGTGCAGGCGGAGTTGATGGCTGGAGTAGCCAAGAGGGCCTACGACTCCGTCGCATCCTTGTACCAGCGGAGCTTGGAGCTGCGGGATGATATTCGAGTAAGTGGGCTAGTAAGTATTTACTTTTCTCTTGTAACCCGCTGGGTGTTCTTGGATAGCATCTGTTGTTTGCAATGGGTTCACTCTGAGTGAACCCAGTGGGTGTAGTCCCCGAGACTTCTGCCGAGTGCTTGCACCGGCAGTTGTCTTTATACGTATTGTCTTTGCTTTGGTCAGGTCTGCAAATAATATGACCGACTACGAGCACCTGTGGCACTCGGAGTGCACTTACTGTAAGAGTCCCCGAGAGTAATTTGTACTCAGATCGGGTAGTATTGGCCTCGTAGGCGTAGGTGGTAACATGCATCTCAATAGGGCGGGCCTGCTTGAGTTGCATGACAGTGGGGTCACTCTTAGTGAACCCACTGGGTGTAGTCCCCGAGACTGCTGTCGACTGCTTGCGTCGGCAGGGGTCTGAAGAACTTAGACTTTTATTGTTGAATTATCTGATTGTCTCTTGGTGCTGGCTGGCAGAAAACTTGTGAAATGGGGACAACATATGAGACTCTGAGGGCGGAGAAGATTCAGTTTGCTGGTGAGCGGGATGCGGCACTGCTTGCAATGGATGGTATGAAGGTGGTTCTTGCGGAGCGAGAGAAGTCGTTGGAGGAGGTTCGTGAAGCGAACAAAGTGCTGACTGAGGAAGTTGAAAAGATGGGGAAACAGAGGAGTGCTCTGATGGGGCAGATAGACGTGCTGAACAAACGATGCATAGCTCAGGAGAAATACGTCAGCGACTGGGCTCGGCAGCTGATGACGCGTCTAGCTGGTAAGTCTTGTGTTTTGCCGAGTGCTTGTCCTATGTGCGTCACACTCGACGCTTATTGTTTGCTTGTCCTTCTGTTGCAGATTTTTGCATTGATGCTGAAGTTGAAGCGGCTGTCGTGGAGCGGTCGATTCGCGATAACGTGCCACTCAGCGAGGACGCCAATTGGGATCTACTCCGGGCGCACATCCGCGTGGGAAAAGTTGGCCCTTTCATCGGTCGACTGAGAGAAGTCGTCGGTCGAATCGACAAGGAGCTTTGGCCAGAAGATGAGTCGCGGCAGGAGATGGAGAACCTGATGGCTCGACTGGAGGAGATTCCGAACCGAGTGTAGTGGTGGAAGAAATCTGCAGCTCGTTGTGGTGCAGATGTTGCTCTGTCCTTGGTCCGAGTCCATTGCAAGGCGGTGCGTGAGGAGAAGCTGAAGACATTGAAGGTGGCCAACACGAAGAAACTTCGATTCGAAGACTTCATGGGAACTTTCCTTGAGAGTGCTACCCGCATCGCCGACGGTATTGACCTGGACACCTTCGTAGAGCCCTCCAGTCCTGGCACTACTCAAGACGACGCGTAAGAAAACTTGATCCTCGGTATGCCGAGTGTTGATTTGTAAGAAACTTTGGCCACTGCTGTTGGCCGTCGCATTCTTGTTTCGGTGTGGGTAAGCTTGATCCACACCGAGGCACTATCTTTGCTTGAACTTTGAATCGAATCTTTTGCTCTTCTGTTGCAATTTTGACTCGAGTTTTTTGTTTGGCGTTTCTTGGTGAAGCCAAAGGCAAACATTCGGAACATGTCAGATGTCTTGACATCTGCATGAGCCTCATTGAGGGTTCGTGGAATTTCCGATTGGATCTGTATTGTCACCGAGTGGATCGGTAGGATCGCCGGTAGGTTGTCGAGTGTGACTATCAGGTCGCACTCGGGCGAGTTGGTACTGATGTAGTTGTCAGTTGTTTTGACATCCACATGAACCTCAATGAGGGTCTGCAACTCATGTAGATGTCAGTTGTTTTGACCTCCACATGAGCCTCAATGAGGGTCTGCAACTCATGTAGTTGTCAGTTGTTTTGACATCCATATGAGCCTCAATGAGGGTCTGCAACTCATGTAGATGTCAGTTGTTTACCCGAGTGTACCTATAGGATACAGTCGAAGGCATGTGGGTGCTTAGGCGATTGTGCATCGCATCTAAGTCCCCGAGTGTGGCGTTAAGTGCACACTCGAAGAAAGTTAATACTTAGGCAATTCTGGATCGCAGCTAAGTCTCCGAGTGTGACGTTAAGTGCACACTCGGAGAAAGTTCATACTTAGGCAATTCTGGATCGCAGCTAAGTCTCTGAGTGTGAAGTTAAGTGCACACTCGGAGAAAGTTCATACTTAGGCGATTCTGGATCGCGGCTAAGTCCCCGAGTGTGATGTTAAGTGCACACTCGGAGAAAGTTCATACTTAGGCGATTCTGGATCGCAGCTAAGTCTCCGAGTGGGAAGTTAAGTGCACACTCGGAGAAAGTTCATGCTTAGGCGATTCTGGATCGCAGCTAAGTCCCCGAGTGTGACGTTAAGTGCACACTCGGAGAAAGTTCATACTTAGGTGATTCTGGATCGCAGCAAAGTCTCTGAGTGGGACGTTAAGTGCACCCTCGGAGAAAGTTCATACTTAGGCGATTCTGGATCGCAGCTAAGTCCCCGAGTGTGACGCTAAGTGCACACTCAGAGAAAGTTCATACTTAGGCGATTCTGGATCGCACCTAAGTCCCCGAGTGTGACGTTGAGTGCACACTCGGAGAAAGTTCATACTTAGGCGATGCTGGATCGCAGCTAAGTCCCCGAGTGTGACGTTAAGTGCACACTCGGAGAAAGTTCATACTTAGGCGATTCTGGATCGCAGCTAAGTCCCCGAGTGTGACGTTAAGTGCACACTCGGAGAAAGTTCATACTTAGGCGATTCTAGATCGCAGCTAAGTCCCCGAGTGTGACGTTAAGTGCACACTTTGAGAAAGTTCATACTTAGGCGATTCTGGATCGCAGCTAAGTCCCCGAGTATGACGTTAAGTGCACACTCGGAGAAAGTTCATACTTAGGCGATTCTGGATCGCAGCTAAGTTTTTTTTTTGAGACCGGAGTGTGCGACCGCGGAAGAACTTTTAACCTGCAAAAAAAACTCAATCTGCTTTATATTATTTCACCAATACTTATTCTTTACATTGCTTTAGTCGATGGTCACGTGTAGAAGCGCTTCAGGAGATCTCCGTTCCATGCTCGCGGCTTGTCTATCTCCGTGTCGACATTGTAGAGTCTGTATGCTCCATTGTTCAGCACCTTTGAGATGATGAAAGGTCCTTCCCAGGCAGGAGCCAACTTGTGAGGTCTTTGCTGATCCACTTGGAGCACCAGGTCGCCTGCTTGGAACGTACGACTCCTAACGTGTCGCGCGTGAAAACGCTGCAGATCTTGTTGATAAATGGTTGAGCGAGTCAGTGCCATCTCGCGCTCCTCCTCTAGAAGGTCCACTCCGTCTTGCCTTGCTTGTTCTGCTTCAGCTTTGGAGAAGAGTTCGACTCATGGCGCATTGTGAAGCAAGTCACTCGGAAGGACCACTTCTGCTCCATAAACGAGGAAGAATGGTGACCGCCCTGTAGATCTGTTCGGGGTTGTGCGGAGACCCCAAAGTACTGAAGGTAACTCGGTGACCCATGCGCCAGCGGCGTGTCCCACCTCTCGCAGGAGTCGGGGCTTCAAACCTTGAAGAATAAGCCCATTCGCCCATTCTGCTTGTCCATTGGATTGAGGATGTGCTACGGAAGCGAAATCCACTCGGATACCTTGGCTTGCACAGAAACCTTTGAATCTGTCCGAGTCAAAGTTTGTCCCGTTGTCCGGATTATGCTGTGAGGTACACCGAATCTGGAGATGATGTCCCTGATAAACTTGACGGCTGTTGAGGCATCGAGTTTCTTGATGGGCTTGGCTTCAATCCATTTCGTGAACCTGTCGACTGCCACCAACAGATGTGTGTATCCCCCTTGACCTGTCTTGAATGGTCCGACTGTATCTAATCCCCAAACTGCAAATGGCCACACAAGAGGGATTGTCTTCAACGCAGATGTCGGCTTGTGGGACTTGTTGGAGTAGAACTGACAGCCCTCACATCGGTCGACCATATCTTTAGCCATCTCGTTTGCCTGCAGCCAGAAAAAACCAGCCCTGAATGCCTTGGCGACGATTGCTCTCGAAGAGGCGTGATGACCGCAGGTCCCCGAGTGAATGTCTTCTAGGATCAACTAACCCTCCTCTAGGGAGATGCATCATTGGAGAACACCTGAAATGCTCTCCTTGTACAATTGGCCATCAATGACAGTGAATGACTCTGACCTGCGGACTATCTGCCTGGCTTGGACTTCGTCTTCTGGTAGTTCCTGTCTCAGGATATATGCAATGATCGGCACAGTCCAATCGGGGATGAGAGCAAGAATCTCCATGACCAGATCAACCACAGCAGGTACATCGACTTCAGTCGGATCTGTTGAACTCTTTGGTTGTACTGGTTCTTCTGTAAAAGGATATTCTTTGACTGAGGGAAGGTGGATGTGCTCGAGGCAGACGTCACACGGGACTGGTCTCCGAGTGGATCCGAGTTTTGCCAACTCATCTGCTGCTTGGTTCTTCAGTCTCGGAACATGGTGAAGTTCTAGACCTTCAAACTTCTTCTCAAGCTTCCTCACTGCATTGCAGTATGTGGTCATGGTGGGGTTCCTGACATCCCACTCTTTCATCACTTGATTGACTACCAAATCCGAATCACCGTAGACCATCAGGTGACGGACGCCGAGTGAGATGGCCATACGCAACCCGTAGAGGAGAGCTTCATACTCTGCCTCGTTGTTGGAGGAATCGAAGTGTATCTGTAGCACGTACTTGAGCTTGTCGCCCTTTGGCGATATGATCACAACGCCAGCGCCGGAGCCATTCAACATCTTGGACCCATCGAAGAACATTGTCCAATCGGCCGAGTAGATGTGGGTCGGTTGCTGTTGTTCTACCCATTCTGCTATGAAGTCAGCCAGAGCTTGAGACTTAATCGCTTTCTTGTCCTCGAACTTGATATCACAGTACAACATCTCCATCGCCCACTTCGCCACTCGGCCTGACGCGTCTCGATTGTGGAGAATTTCCGACAATGGAGCATCAGAAACGACAGACACCGAGTGGTCTTGGAAATAATGGGCCACCTTCTTCGCAGTCATGTAGATCCCGTAGATAAGCTTTTGATAGTGGGGATACCTCTGCTTGGAAGGAGTCAGGACTTCGGAGACGTAGTACACTGGCCGCTGAACTTTGTATGCTTTGCCTTCTTCTTCTCGTTCGACTGTAAGAACAGTACTGACGACTTGATTTGTAGCCGCAATGTATAGAATAAGGTGCTCTTTACTGCGCAGAGCAGTAAGAACCGGCTGGGTGGGAAGTAGGACTTTGAGGTCCTCGAATGCGACATGGGCTTCGTCTGTCCACTCGAAAGTATCTGATTTCTTCATGAGTCGGTACAGAGGAAGTGCTTTCTCACCGAGTCGACTGATGAACCTGCTCAAAGCTGCTAGGCAACCTGTGAGCCGTTGCACATCGTGTATTCTGACCGGCCTCTCCATTCGGACGATGGTCCCGATCTTTTCGGGGTTGACATCGATCCCTTGTTCGGAAACGAAGAAACCAAGTAACTTTCCGCTGGGAACGCCGAATGAACATTTGGCGGGGTTGAGTTTGATATCGGTCCTACGAAGGTTGGCGAATATTTCTACCAAGTGAGTCAGCAGGTCGGAAGCTTTGCGTGACTTGACTACGATATCATCCATATACGCCTCCACATTCCGACCGATCTGGTCGAGGAGACATTTTTGGATCATGCGCATAAAGGTAGCTCCTGCATTCTTCAAACCGAATGGCATAGTGATGTAGCAGAAACCCGAATGGGGTGATGAATGTTGTTTTTAACTCATCGGGACCATACAGACGGATTTGATGATAACCCGAATAGGCATCAAGAAATGACAGACGCTCGCAACCCGCACTCGAATCGACGATTTGATCTATGCGGGGGAGCGGAAAATGGTCTTTCGGGCAGACCTTATTTAGATGCTTGAACTCGATGCACATTCGGAGCGACTTATCCTTCTTGGGCACCATGACAACATTGGCGAGCCACTCGGAGTGGTGAACCTCACGAATGAAGTTGGCCGCTAGCAGCATGGCGACCTCTTCCCCGATTGCCTTCCTCTTGTGCGCGGCGGACCGGTGCAGGCGCTCTCGGACAGGCCGATCAGTGGAATCCACGTGCAGTCGGTGCTCAGCCAACTCCCTGGGTACACCTGGCATGTCAGAGGGCTTCCATGCGAAGATGTCCCAGTTCTCACGGAGGAATTGGATGAGCTCGGCTTCCTATTTAGGATCGAGGGTGGTGGAGATGTTCGTCGGGTTAGCTGTGGCATCCGTCGGGTGGATGCTGACCTTCTTCGTCTCTCCCGCCGACTGGAATGCAGACTCTGAAGCTGGCTTCTTCGAGCGCATCAAGTCGGCAGGGTCGACTGTTTTCTTGTACTCGTCAAGCTCGAGGACGGCCATCTGCTGGTCGACGATTCTTGATCTCTGCTGCATACACTCTTCGGCCCGCTGCCGATTGCCTGTGATGGTGATCACACCCTTCAAGCCTGGCATCTTCAGCTTTAGGTATACGTAACATGGACGGGCCATGAAACGCGCATACGCTGGGCGACCCAAAATTGCGTGATAAGCGCTCTGGAAGTCGACCACTTCGAGCGTCAGCTTTTCCTTGCGGAAGTTCTTGTCGGAGCCGAAAACGACGTCCAACGCGATCTGGCCGAGGGACTTGGCCTTCCGTCCAGGGACGACTCCATGGAACTGCATGCTGCTCTCGCTGAGTTTGGACATCGGCATGCCCATCCCCTTGAGTGTGTCGGCGTACATGATGTTCAAGCCGCTACCGCCATCCATGAGGACTTTGCGCAGTCGGACTCCTTCTACCACCGGGTCGACGACCAGATCTTGTCTTCCTGGGGTGGGTACATGTGTTGGATGATCCGACTGGTCAAAGGTGATCGCAGTCTGAGACCATTTGAGGAACTTGGGGCTGGCAGGGGTGGTCATGTTCACCTCCCTGTTCACCAGCTTCAGTCGACTCTTTCTCTCGATGTCAGCAAAAATCAGGAGAGTTGCATGGACTTGGGGGAACGAATCCTCCTTGTCCTCCTCATCCTGTTCGTTATCCTTTTCACTCGGTTGCCCTTCGCCGAACCCCTAGATTAGGAGGCGACACTGTCGAGTGGTATGCTTCGCATATATGGGGTTGCCCTCTTCAGCCATCTTCGTATGAACCGGACATGGCTGGTCTAGGATGGGGTTATTGAACTGCTTCTTCTTGGGGGTGAACTGAGCCTTCCCTTTGTCCTTGAACTTGGCATTGGTTACGGCTGCGGCTTCTGCTTGCGGAGCAGTCGGAGCTTTCTGCTTCTGCTTCCGAGTGTTGCCTCCATCTCCATCAGAGACTGTTTTGTGCTTCCCGCTTCGGATGCGGTCTTCTTCTTCGCCATTAGCATAGCGCGTCGCTATTTCCATCATCTTGCTCATGGAGATGTCGCTTGTTCGGCCGAATTTCAGATACAGATCTCTGTACCGCACGCCTGCCTTGAAGGCGCAGACTGCCTGATGCTCTGTGACGTTCTCCACCATGTGGTAGAGAGTTGTCCAACACTGGATGAAGTCTCGCAGGGGCTCATTCTGCTTCTGGACGCAGTGCTGGAGCTCCACGAGGCCAGCAGGGCGCTTGCACGTCCCTTCGAAGGTCCTGATGAGCACCCGGGCCAGATCTGCCCAGCTGTAGATCCTTGAGGGGGCCAATTGGTTCAGCCACGCTCGAGCCGAGCCGTCGAGCATCAGAAGGAGGTGCTTCATGGCGACATGGTCATCCCCTCCTCCGATCAGGACTGCCACTCAGTAGTCATCCAGCCACGTTTCTGGCTTGGACTCTCCTGTAAACTTGCTAATTCCCGTCGCCAATCTGAAGTTTGGTGGGATGTCAGCCGAATGGATGGCTCGACTGAAACACTCGGGACCAGACACGATGGTCTTGCTTCCGCTCGGACGGTCCATATCATAACCCTCGCGGTGGGTTAGGCCCCCGTCGACCCTTCGCTGAGCGATACGCCCTCTTGCGTCAGGCCTTGGGTCGTAAGTGTCACCGACTGAACGCCGATCATCATGATGTCGGGGCCCGTAGGGCCCACCCCGCGGAGGGGTGCATGAACGTCGGCGATCTTCGTGATTTATGGAACGGCTGCCTCCTCTGTGCCGCTGATGGGAACCAGGGCTGTGAACCGACCGATGCGTGTTCGCATGAACGGAACTATTATGGATCCTGTTATGCGACTGGGAGACTGCCGAATTCTGCTGCTGCGCCGTGTGCAACAGGGCTCGGATCTGCTCGATTCCCCTACCAGCCTCTGAATCGGTCGACTGGAGGGAATCGGCTATCTTGGCAGCTGCAGCCAAGTTGAGTGTGTCGACTGGCAGAACGGCGAGGCGGACGACGCGCGCTGGACGTTTCGCCGATCTCGTGCTCGTTTCGGCCAGCTTGACGGGGATCTTCATGGGAGTTGGACATGTGTACTTCTGCTGCAGGCCCGCGACCCGCGTATTCAGAAGGAAACTCGGTCGGAACCGATCCCAAGTGCTAGGACTGCGGGGCAACCACAACAGACTCTAGAACTGCCACTTGTGAAGACGCGTTCTGGCGTGCCTGGGCGTGTTGCACCCAACGCTGGAGCCGCGGACGGCAAGACCGCTTGCTGCGGCGCGTGACGGCGGTGCATGTCGACACCGAAGCCGACTGTTGGAGAAGAAGAACGCCGCGGGCGCCGGCACGGAAGTGCGTAGCCCCATGAGGGGGAACCGCCTCGACGTCGAGAGGAGCATCCCGAAGCCACGCCGAATCGTCGATGATGAAGGAGAGAGCGCGGAAGAAGATCTGGTGACCCATGCTCGAACCTCCACCGGACGACATGACGAAAGGAAGTAGTCGCAAACTCGCCGAAAGTCGCTTAGACGCCTGCCCCACGGTGGGCGCCAACTGTCATGGATATAAGCCTGACAGTAGATGTGTAGGGTACGAAAAGGATGGGCAGAGCCTTAGCTACGGCGAGGTTGTATGAGTTCAGGCCCCTCTGCGGTGGAGGTAATAGCCCTATGTCTCAGTGCTCAGGGAGCTTGTAGTCGAGTGGAAATATGGAATACAGTGAGTTGCTAACCCCTCTACCAACGGGGGAGGGTGGCTTATATAGAGTGCGCTGCCCTCCACAACGGTTCCGGTACAGGGGTGGAGTAGTGGCGATTGAATGCGTACGTTACAGGTAACGTATGCCCTAAATGCTAATAAATGCACCTGGAAACGTACGACCATTTCCCTCCAGGGGGGTTACGATGTACCGAGTGGTATCCAGTCGGTTAGCTTGATATCCTCCGAATGCTAGTCTTCGACTGGATGATCGAGGACTTGTTACCGACTGAATGATGGGGACTCCTTAATTCAGTCGGAGCTGACTAAGGGCCTTGTCCTTTGCGAGGGGTAGTCCTTGGGTAGGACCTACAAGGAAGGCCTATGACCCTACCCTAGGACTATAACCCCATCACCCCCGAAAGGCTGACAGCAGGCCCCGCTATGGGTCAAACCCTAGGCAGTGCGAGGATTAGCCCTGCTTAGCCCCGGGTCAATGACCGGCTCGCCCCACATGTCAGATTTGACCAGAAATGGTCAGTTGACCGGATGATGTCATGCTCACGTATAGGTGACGCATTAATGCATGTGCGAGTTTTAAATAATTCCAGAAATTGCTAAAAGTAGTAAAATTCATAGAAATTCAACCGTAACTCCAAATTAAAGAAAATTTTATATGAAAAATTATTAAAATATCCAATGAATCCATGTGTACTATTTTCATGCATAATAGAGAAACCTAAATAGGAGTATTTTGACAATGTGTTCAAAATGCAATATGTGACCTCACGTATGAAGTTGAATTTAAACCTTGGGTCCAAACCTACTTCATTTAAATCTGTTGCTAGGTGCATTAGGCCAAACCACATCATATTTCCATGTTATATTCATGCATCATATTGTTGCATTTGATATTTATTGATTTGTCCCCCCTCCGATGGTTCTTCTTCGTGTTAGGTCATGTTTTGGAGGGTATGGTCGAGTATCCATCTGAGGAGCAGTAACGTGTTGACGTTTTATCACGCAAGCAAACCCCCTTGATCATTTTGATACAATCCCACTCTCTCTCTTGCTCTAATTTATTTCATTAGGACATTACGCTTCAACTGTTACCTATTTTGGTAGTTGAACCCATCCTCTGCATGACCTCTCATTGTCACAGTAAATAGCTGAACCAAGCAACCTAGCATACCTAGTAGATGTTTGAGCCATGTTATGCCTTTTCCCTTCCATTCTAGCTATGCTTAGATTCATGTCAGGCCTGATCCATCTGGGTGATGGTTTGGAATGAATGTGATCATGTTCTAATGATGAAAGCTAAGTGTGTGAACCCGATTTGGTAAAGGTAGCAATGAGAGGCCATGTAGGCGTACATGGTGGGTTGTCTCATTGAAACCGTCCTTAAGAACTGAGTCATGTGTATGTTATCGAAGACTAGCTACTACCGCACATTGGGATCCTTAATTGACTCTCTCCGCTTACTAATCGCCTAGACCTCTGTCCAGGAGTTGCAACTAGTTTCTCGTGTTTGTAGGTCATGCTAGTAGTCTACCGAGTGGCACCCCGTACAGGTGGGCTTGGGACAGACTAGGCATCGTGTCCCGGTGTACCAAGCATAGTACCATCCATCGAGGTGGGCTTGGGAACCCTGTACACATTGTTTGGGTCCGTAGAGGAAATTTCAGCCGGACTTCCTTGCGGATTCAGTCTAAAATAGGTGATAAACCTCGACTAGAGTCTTGACTGGTTAGTCAGGTCATGGCCGTGGCCAGTGCTTCTGCTTGAAGGTTGCCGAGATGCATGCCGTGCATATGGTGATAAGTGGTGAGAGTGTGTGTGAAGAAGTACACCCCTGTAGGGTAATTTAATCTACTGAATAGTCGCGTTCACGAATATAGACTACCTGGAGACTTATATGGTCATATAAAACTTGAAGTGGATACTATAAAATGCACAAGATAAGTGTGAGTGCGATGGATGGCCTTCTCATAGGGATACGTGAGTGGATCCATAGTGGTGTACTGTTGTAGTGACTAGCTAGTGGACTCGTGTGCACTTCCTCACATCATTTAACTGTTGGTAGTCGTAGTACATGATAGCCAATGAGTCAAAGCTGGCTTGCTGCATTAAACCCCACAACCCCTTTGTTGATACTGATGCATATGTAGTTAGTTCTGATGTAAGTCTTGCTGAGTACCTTTGTACTCATTGTTCCTTAAATAGTTTTTTGCAAAGGAGGCTCCAGTCTTGGTAGTGGTTTCGGTGATAAGATCGATGTTGACCGAGTAGCTTGGGAATCGCACAGAGAGGTCTGGTTCCTATGGAGGGTGTTGTAGATAAATAGGCTCTCTCAGCCTTTTACTTCCTAGATGTGTGTACCCAGACATGTTATGCTTTCGCTTGTTGCTTGTATGACTTGAGTGTTGGGTCTTGTGACCATTGTTTGTAATATCACAATATGTTGACTCTTATGAGTCTTTAATAAATACTTGAGTCGTAGAGTTATGTTGTGATGCCATGTTGTATCTGCACATATCGTGCGTATTGTGTGAATGCTTTGAAATGCATTGTATGTGTGGGATTCGACACCTAGTTGTAGGCCTGTAGTAGCCTTCTTTATGAGGAAATGCCTCTTTGTGCTTCCACTGAGCCTTGGTAGCTTGCTACTGCTCCAGACACATTGATTGACCAGCATGTATCCTTCTTTGCAGCCGTGTCTGTCCCTACTGGGAAATGTCACGCGGTGTAATGGAGTCCTTGTAGCTTGCTACGACTCGTCTACACACGCTGATGACCGGCACCTGCATTGCTGGGTTATGTATGGTTGTCCTTCTATGGTTGTGCTGCTTGGGTCTATAACTAATAATGTCAACCCGGGTTCTTGACATATGGATGCTAGCGACATATTCATATACTTGAGCCAAAAGGCGCAAACGGTCCGACCAAGGTGTAACGCCCAAGATGAAATCCTATCCTTATTGTGGCGCGAGGGCCTCAAAGGTGACAGAAGAGCATCTCGTCGTTTCGCAAGAATGGATATCGTTACGAGTACATGTACTGAAAAGATGAGTATAAGGAGTTCCATTATACTCACCACAAGCTACATCAAGATCACATCAATACAACAACATAATCAGTCATCATGAAGAAGATCAGGGTCCAGCTATGGACGAAAACAAACTATAAAAGAACGACGTCCATCCTTGCTATCCCAGGATGCTGGCGTGGAACCCATCCTAGATCGATGAAGATGAAGAAGAAACTCCAAATAGAACAATCATCACGCTCACGTCAAAGTATTGCTTTAGTGTACATGCAACTGTTGTTGTAGTAATATGTGAGCCACATGGGACTCAGCAATCTCATTTCCAAAGGTATCAAGACTAGCAAAGCTTAATAGGTGAGGCATGGTTAAGTGGTGAGGCTACAGCAAGCGACTAAGCATTTATTTGTGGTAGCTAACTTACCGGTACAAGAATAAGAGAGGGGGATGATCTACGCATAACGGACGTGAATTAATGATGATCAAATGAATAATCCTGAACACCTACTTACGTCGGACATAACCCCACCGTGTCCTTGATACGTCTCCAACGTATTTATAATGTTTTACGGTTTCATGCTATTATCTTGTCAAACTTTGGATGTTTGGTATGCCTTTTATATATTTTTAGGGACTAACTTATTAACTCAGTGCCAAGTGCCAGTTCCTGTTTTTTCCGTGTTTTTGACCCTTTTCAGAGGACGATTTGAAACAGAGTCCAAACGGAATAAAACTTCCGAAAAGATTTTTCCGAAACAGAAGAAGATCTGGAGACTTGAGAGCCAAGGCACGGGGTCCTCAGGGACCCCACAAGCCCTCATGGCGCGGCCAGGGGGGCCCGCGCCACCCTGGCTTGTGGGCTCTCTGGGCCACCTCTGCCTAGGTTTTGCGCCTATATGTTCCCAAAAATCCCAGAAAAAATTAGGAGATCATCGAAAGTACTTTTCCGCTGCCGCAAGCTTTTGTCTCCGCAAGATCCCATCTGGGGCACGTTCTGCTGCCCTGCCGGAGGGGGGATTCGGACACGGAGGGCTTCTTAATCAACACCATGACGTCTCCTATGATGTGTGAGTAGTTCACCATAGACCTACGGGTCCATAGCTAGTAGTTAGACAGCTTCTTCTCTCTCTTGGATCTTCAATACAAAGTTCTCCATGATCTTCATGGACATCTATCCGATGTAATCTTCTTTTGCGGTGTGTTTGTCGAGATCTGATGAATTGTGGATTTATGATCAGATTCTCTATGAATCTTATTTGAGTTTCTTCTGATCTCTCTTATGCATGATTTCATATCCTTGTAATTCTCTTCGAGTTGTGGGTTTTGTTTGGCCAACTAGATCTATGATTCTTGCAATGGGAGAAGTGCTTGGTTTTGGGTTCATACCGTGCGGTGACCACACCCAATGAAAGAAAGGGTAGCGAGGCACGCATCGTGTTGTTGCCGTCAAGGGTAAAAAGATGGAGTTTTCATCATTGGTTTGAGATTATCCCTCTACATCATGCCATCTTGCTTAAGGCGTTACTCTGTTCGTCATGAACTCAATACACTAGATGCATGCTGGATAGCGGTCGATGTGTGGAGTAATAGTAGTAGATGCAGAAAGTATCGGTCTACTTGTCTCGGACGTGATGCCTATATGTATGATCATTGCCTTAGATATCGTCTTGACTTTGCGCGGTTCTATCAATTGCTCGACAGTAATTTGTTCACCCACCGTAATACTTGCTATTTTGAGAGAAGCCTCTAGTGAACACTATGTCCCCCGGGTCTAGTGCACACCATATTTTCAGCCTTACACTTTTTACTTCGTTGCACTTTCCCACTTCAGATCTCACTTTGCAATCAATCTTCAAGGGATTGACAACCCCTTTAAAGCGTTGGGTGCAAGCTCTTTTGTGTTTGCGCAGGTACTCTGGACTTGACGAGATTCTCCTACTCGATTGATACCTTGGTTCTCAAACTGAGGGAAATACTTACTGCTCCTGTGCTGCATCACCCTTTCCTCTTCAAGCGAAAAACCAACGCAAGCCCAGTCTCCGTCAACGTGTCAATTTCTAGCGCTGTTGTCTGTTGCCGTAGCAGTCCTTAGTCAGAGAAGGAACTCACGAATGAGACAATCATGGTTACACACACATTTGGCATCTTTTAGTTAAGCTTAGTTCAAGTTATCTAGAACCGAATGTTAAACAAAGTTTCCACGTTGCCACATAACCGCGGGAACGAGTTTCTAAAAGATTGAACCCTACAAGGGTGCTC
The DNA here is from genome assembly GCF_904849725.1 of Hordeum vulgare subsp. vulgare. Classification (NCBI taxonomy): domain Eukaryota; kingdom Viridiplantae; phylum Streptophyta; class Magnoliopsida; order Poales; family Poaceae; genus Hordeum; species Hordeum vulgare. The sequence goes on along the minus strand of NC_058519.1, from coordinate 410,072,575 downwards.
CAACTAGTCCATCACAAATTACCACAAGCCGCTTAGAAATCCTCGGTCACGAAACTCGTGACTCCTCGGATTCCTTAGTGGAAGATCTCAACTCTGAGAAAGCCTCAAAGCCTCACCGGAATCCCAACACACAAGATATTTCGACGAAGGTAAAACTAATACAACAACGTCACCCGACGTGTCTACGAACCCGATAGGAGCTACGTATCTCATTCTCAGGACACGACCGACTAGGTCACACTACGAGTAAAACCAAACCTCGAGTTGCCCCGCGGTGGCCCCATAGTCTTCCCTTTTTGGACCAACACTCATGAGGAGCACTGGCCCGGGGGTTCATTTAGTTTCCTCGGGTTAATTACTCCCTATGTGGTTCATTAGTTATTAGGCAAATAGTGCCAATGTTGGGCCTTGCCAGACTAGTTTTAAACTAAAAAGAATTATCAAGGGGGTCCCCATAACAACCCCGATCATGTTAGGAGCGCTAAGTTATGGAATATAACACCGGTAGACGAAACTAAGGCGCAAAGGTGGAACAAAATACCAGGCTAGAAGGCCGATCCTTCCACCTTGTACCAAGCATATAGCTGCATTAGTTTAAATAGCATTAATATGGTGATATAGCAAGGAACCCATGTTATCAGATGGAAGCAACTACACCTGCAACTAGCAACGCTAACACATCGTTAAGCAAGTGGTAACATAACCAATCAGTGGTTTGGTAGGTTGTAGAAAGGTTGAAGGTTTTCATGGCAATGTTAAGAGGCTGACATTGAACAAGTGGTAGGCAGCGAAACATAACGAAAGAAACGAGACAACTAACATGGCATTGATAGTAATGGTATCTAGGGAAATGGTCATCTTGCCAGTGATCCTTCTTGGAAGAAGAACGAAACCGTGAAGCAGACAAACCAACATAGTCGAACGGATCCTCACACTCCGAAGCGGATCGGAAATCTATCGAGAAGAAGCAAACTGGAAATAAGAATCAACACACGATATTGTAAGTGCATCTAGTGCCCCTTAGTGATTTTGGTGGTTTGAAGACTTATAGGTTAAGTATCTAATGTGTTTTTAAGTGTACACAGGATCTATAAGTCATTGAGGAGTTTGAGATATTTGAAGAATATCGACCCCTAAAAATATATTTCTTCAGTTGAAGAAATTGGTCTGAAGCTGAAGAAATGAATCGCGAAGAATTTGCGATGAAATTGATATTCCTCATGAAGATATTAATATTGAGAAGATCGGTGGTTCCTGAAGAAAATCGTTCTGAAGAAATTGAAGCATGAAGATTTACGTTTTCTGTTTTACTTTCTTCGCACTTGATGAATAGGAACACCGTACTGTTAAAGGGGGTCAAAGTAACACTATGGAATGGATTTCCTCATGATGCTCAACCTAAGCCAAATCCTACCAAAAGCCTCAAGTGAGGAATATGAGTGACATGAGGACTCTCACAGTTGAGAGTCCCGACTGTTTCGATAAGCCACGCCAAGTCACTGATCTTATCCACTCCAACGGTCATATTATTTAAGGGCATTAATGTCAAATCATGTCGGGATGCTCCCAGGCTATAAATAGCCGCCCCCCACAACCACTAGCTGGTTGGCTGCTCCGCTAGAAACTGACACATGTCATAAGAGCAACCCAATTCCTCAGAGCTTTCGAGAGTAAATCATCAGTGAGGAAATACACCACCCACCGAAACCACAAACCAAACCTAGTGATTGAGCATCACTGAAGAAGTTGTTCCTGTGTGGGACTGAAGTCTTTTACCTTTGAGGACTGTGCATCCTCCAGACGGTTAGGCATCATGGTCTAGAGCAATCCAGCAATCAATTGTGGATCGCCGGGTGACCGAGTTTGTGAGGGTTTGGAAGTCTGCCCTGAAGACTTACCACGAGTGTTGGGCGAGGACTGTGTGTCCTTAGCTCAAGGAGAATACGGTAGGGACTGTGTGTCCCGGGACTGGGTGTCCTTTGGTTTAAATACCAAGCCGCTCCAAACCAGATGTACAACTGTCACAGCAGTTGGAACTGGGTCATCAACAATAGTATTCACCAAGAATCGGGTTCTAATTCCTCAACTCTTTACATTCTCTGTATTAAGTGTTGATGACTTTCATTGTGACTGTTTGATGATTTTGCTGAAGACTTTCTCTGAATTTCCTCAACCCCAAATTCTTCACTTGAGTAAATCATCATCTGTATTCTGCGTGCCTGCTTGCTGTGTAACCTGTTTTCATAATCTTCACTCTGTAATACTGCTATTGTAAACGATTGCACAACTGATCCTTAACTGTTTCCGCTGTAAGTTAGTCATCAGTGAGGAATTTCCTCAAAAGGAATTTCCTCAGTGATGAAATTCTAAAAATCTCCTATTCACCCCCTCTAGTCGATATAACGCACTTTCAATTGGTATCAGAGCAAGGTACTCCCTTGTTCTGTGTGATTTTGGTTTAATCACCTGGAGTTTTAGTTATGTCGACTGCAGGCATGTTCAAGGTGACTGCACCATGTCCCACCTACGAAGGGAAGAACTTTCCTTTCTGGAAGAACAAAATGCAACTGCATCTGCAAGCAATTGACAATGATCTCTGGTATATTGTGGAAAATGGCGTTCCCCTCGTTTCTGCTAGTGTCACTGCACCCGATGTGAAGAGATTTGAGCAACTCGATTCTCAAGCGAAGAACATCATCTGTGGCTATTTGAGCCTAGGTCAGTTTGGAAGAGTAAGTGCTTTGGGATCTGCAACACTAATCTGGGAGAGATTGTGCAAGGTAAATGAAGGAGTATCAACCCAACGTGACTCTCGTGTTGATATTCTTCGCAATCTCTTCAATCGTTTCAAGAGACATGACAATGAATGCTGCCAAGACACCTTTGATCGCCTCACTGATATATCAAATGAACTGCAAGCATTGGGAGCTCGAGACATCACTGATCACGAAGTTGTGAAGAAACTGCTGAGATCCTTGGATCCTTCATTTGACACTCTAGTTCTGATGATTCAAGAAAGACCAGACTACAAGATGCTAGATCCAGCTGATATTCTTGAAAGGCTAAATACTCATGAATTCCAGCAAGAAGAAAAGAGAGATCTATATGGACCAAGCTATTCCATACCACGAGCACTGAAGGCTAGAGCAATTTCCTCATCTGAAGAAGAAACAGATGACAGCAGTTGTGACCCTGAAGAATTTGGATAGGAGCTTGCAATGCTTGTGAGGAAATTCCAGAGATTTACACGACGAGGCCAGTTCGGTAAATCATCAAGAAGAGACATGAGGAAATCAGAATCTGCATCTGAGGACTACAAGAAACGGACCTGTCACAAGTGCAAGAATTCAGGTCATTACATTGCTGATTGTCCTCGTTGGGGAAAGGAAATACAAGGATGACAGTTCTGATGACTCAAGGAAGAAGAAGAAATCCTCAAAATCCTCATCTTCAAAGTCTTCCTCACACAAGAAGACTAGCTTCAGAAAGGCTCGGGCACTTATTGGCAAGGAAATGGATTCCGAGGCAGAATCAGAAGAATGTGATGATGAAGAAGGCTCTGGAGAAGATTCAGAATCCGGACAGGCTAGTCTTGCACTAGCAACCAATTTCGTCAGCAAGTCAATCTTCAATATTGAAGAAAATGAGTGCACCATCCATACTGATGACTATGCTGATGACTTCGCTCCAACCTATTGCTTCATGGCAAAAGGTTCAAAGGTATCACATAATGCCTCCTCCTCTGATTCAAGTGACTGTGAACATGATGATTACAAAAAACCCAGTTACAGTAAACTTGCCATCATTGCCACTAAACAACAAACTGCTCTCGAAAAGCTTCAAAAACTGCTAGACAAAAGTGATATTCTTCAGCAAAAGCTCAAACCACTAAACAACATGAATGAAGAAATGAATCTTAATCAAATCCTCACTGATGACATGAAAAATCTTCAGTCTAGATTTGATATTCTTCAGGATCGTTATGATACACTCCTCACTGATCATGAGAAGCTTTCCTACGAATTTCTTCAAAGGAAGCTTGATCTTGAGAAGCTGAGGATGTCTTATGATGATCTTCGAATGGAAAATGATTCATTACTAGCTCAACAGATCAGCGCTAGTCAAGTTGAATTTATTCCTCCATGTCTTAAATGCATTGATCGTGAAACTGCTAATTCTTCACCAGAATCTTCAAATGCTACCACTGCTACAGATTCTTCAACTGCACCTGTTGTGTCAATTTCCTCACTTGAGGAAAACACAAATGTCACTGATGAAACTGCAGGGTTGAAGGAATTGTACGTGACAGGCATGTACAAAAGCCTCAAAGGACATCAAATCCTTTGTGATGTGCTCAAAAAGCAGATCTTGAACACGAACCCGAGGAAAGAAGGAATTGCCTTTGAGAGGAAATTGAATGCTGATGGATCTTATTGGAAACCTGAGCAGTATCCCAAAACCTCATGGGTTGCTGCTATTGGGCCTCCTTTTGATCCATCTAATCTAACTGGCTTCTCATGTGAATTATCCTATTCCTCGGATGAGTCATTTGATTCCAACTATAAACTGTTCAAAAATCAATCTGGTGAAGTATTTGCTCGATATGTTGGAACTAACTGCAGGAATGGCCCTCCTCTGAGGAAAATCTGGGTTCCCAAAAGCTGTCTTGAAAATCTTCAAGTGAATGTCCTCATGACATCACCTCTGAAGAATCTGAACCCCAGATCAAATTCCTCAGGAGGACCAAAGTCTTCAAGAGGATCAAAATCCTCAACTGGTCAAAACTATGCTCATACCCGTGCTTATGCGTCTAACATGCAGGGAAATTACAAGGAATATGATTATGAGCGCTATTCTTCAAATTATTATGTTCATAAATCCTCAAACCAGTTCTCTGCATACTCATATGAGTACTTTAAGCCCCCTACTATTAAGAGAAGTGCATTAGCTTCAATGCCACCTTTCTCATATGGTGCTCGCAGGATGTTGAACGCTTTGCCACCCCTTCAGATGTGGGTGGTGAAGAAATCAAAATAATCACTGGTGCAGGTCAGGTCTCAAGATGAAAATCATCATCTGAAGAATTTGCTGGAGACCTGAGGAAATGCTTGATAGGACGCAAGCTAATGATTGATGAAATAGAAATATTTCACACGTCCTTACATTTCTGTAGTGATGAAATCACTAAACTGATGAAATTAGCATCATATTCTTCAAACTTGAAGCATATGAGATGGTAAGCTGTACTAATTCATCTGCAGGATGACAAACCCAAAAACACTGAGTGGGTTCTCGATAGTGGCTGCACACATCACATGACTGGTGATATATGCCACTAACTCCATCACCTCTGAAGCAAATCACATATGCTGATAAAGGTAAAAGCAAGGTATTGGGACTTGGCAAAGTAGCTATTTCCAAGGATAGACATATGGACAAAGTGATGCTTGTTGAATCCCTTGGCTTTAACCTCATATCAGTCTCGATGCTTTGTGATCTTGATATGATTGTTATCTTTGGTAGATATAGATGTGTAGTCATCATGGAATCTGACAGATCCAAAGTCTTCGAAGGTGTAAGAAGAGGGGATTTGTACATTGTTGATTTCTCTACAGGTCCTCAACCAGCCGCTTGCTTACTAGAAAAAACCTCAGAAGGATGGTTGTGGCACAGAAGACTAGGTCATGCAGGCATGAGGAATTTACACACACTTGCAAGGAAGAAGCATGTCATTGGCATCGAATCTGTCAAATTCCTCAAGGATCATCTCTGCGGTGCTTGTGAATCTGGGAAAATGACCATATCCAAGCATCCCTCCAAAACCATCATGACCACTACCCGTCCATTTGAACTGCTTCATATGGATTTGTTTGGACCTACTCACTATGCAACACTAACCAATGCAGCATCTCTATATGGCTTTGTCATAGTTGATGATTATTCCAGATACACCTGGGTGCATATCATAGTGTATAAAACTGAAGTGCAGGAAATCTTCAAACGATTTTCTTCAAGGGCCTCGACGAACTTCGGCATCAAGATCAAACATATTAGGAGTGATAAGGGAACCGAGTTCAAAAACATTGGTCTTGATGATTATCTTGATGAACTTGGTATTACTCACGAATTGTCTGCTCCTTATACTCCTCAGCAGAATGGTTTCGTCGAAAGAAAGAACAGGACTCTGGTTGAAATGGCAAGAACTATGCTTGAAGAATATCAGACTCCTCGTCGATTCTGCCCTGAAGCAACCAACACTGCATGTCATATCATCAACAGGGTATATCTTCACAAATTCCTCAAGAAAACCTCATATGAACTCCTCACTGACAAGAAACCCAATGTAAGTTATTTCGAAGTCTTCGGTGCAAAATGCTGGATTAGAGATCCTCATCATAGCTCAAAATTTGCACCTAAGGCACATGAAGGTTTTATGCTCGGTTACGGAAAGGACTCGCACACCTACAGAGTCTTCAACAACTATCACAACAAAGTTGTTGAGACTGTAGATGTGCGGTTCGATGAAACTAATGGCTCGCAAAGAGAGCAATTGCCTTCTGATCCAGATAAGCTGTCTCCTAAGGAAGCAATAAAGCTTAAACCTACTGAAGACATTGTTCCCACTGAGGAAATTGAAGAAGAAATAATCCCTATCGCTGACAGAAACCAAGAAGATGCTCCTGAGGAAATTGCAACAACACCACTTCCTCAGCCCAGACAAAATCCTCAACCAGCTCATCCGAGGATTGCAAATGAAGTAGAACTTGACAAAATCCTCAACGACATCAACACACCAGGTCCTCTCACTCGCTCAAAAGCTTCACACTTAGTTAACTTTTGTGGGCATTTCTCTTTTGTATCTATCACAGAACCCTCAAAAGTAGCTGAGGCTTTTCTGGAACCGGAGTGGATCCAAGCCATGCAAGACGAACTTCTTCAATTCAAGCTGAATGACGTATGGGAGCTCGTCAAACGACCCGATCCTCGCAAGCATAACATCATCGGCACCAAGTGGATTTTCCGAAACAAGCAAGATGAGGACGGTCAAGTGGTGAGGAACAAGGCACGACTTGTAGCCCAAGGCTACACCCAGGTTGAAGGAATAGATTCCGATGAAACGTTTGCACCTGTTGCTAGACTTGAAGCTATTCGAATTCTACTTGCTTATGCTAATCATCATAACATCATCTTATATCAAATGGATGTGAAAAGTGCATTCCTCAATGGTAAGCTTGAGGAAGAAGTATATGTTGCTCAGCCCCCAGGTTTTGAGGATCCAAAGAATCCAGACAAAGTCTTCAGACTCAAGAAGGCTCTGTATGGCCTCAAGCAAGCCCCTCGGGCATGGTATGATACATTGAAGGAATTCCTCATGAAGAAAGGCTTCAAACCTGGTTCACTCGATCCAACTCTTTTCACAAAATCTTATGATAATGAACTGTTTGTATGTCAAATTTATGTTGATGATATCATATTTGGCTGTACTGACAAAAGATACAGTGATGAATTTGCCTATATGATGAGTGAAGAATATTAGATGTCTATGATGGGGGAGCTGAAATTCTTCTTAGGTCTTCAAATTCGTCAACAAAACAATGGAATCTTCATATCACAGGAGAAATACCTCAAGGATGTTCTGAGGAAATTCGACATGCATGAATGCAAAGGTACCAAGACTCCAATGCCTACCAACGGTCACCTCGGCACTGATGAAAATGGTAAAGATTTCGATCAGCAGGTATACCGTTCTATGATTGGTTCTTTATTGTATCTATGTGCATCTAGGCCGGACATAATGCTTAGTGTTTGCATGTGTGCACGTTTTCAAGCAAAACCGAAGGAATCACACCATAAGGCTGTGAAACATATTCTTCGATACTTAGCTCACACACCAACACTAGGATTATGGTATCCCAAGGGCTCCAATCTTCATCTGGTAGGGTATTATGATTCAGACTATGCTGGTGACCGTGTGGATCGCAAGTCAACATCTGGCACATGCCATTTCCTCGGAAGATCACTTGTTTGCTGGTCCTCAAAGAAGCAGAACTGCGTATCACTCTCCACTGCCGAAGCTGAGTACATTGCTACTGGTTCTTGCTGTGCTCAATTACTATGGATGAAGCAAACCCTCAAGGACTACGGCATCAACATGAAGAATGTGCCTCTCTCCTGTGACAATGAGAGTGCTATCAAGATTGCCTACAACCCAGTACAACACTCGAAGACCAAGCACATCCAGATTCGTCATCATTTTCTTCGGGACCATGTCCTCAAGGGCAATATCCTCCTCGACCATGTGAAGACTGATGATCAACTGGCTGATATCTTCACTAAGCCCTTGGATGAGAAAAGGTTTTGCAAGTTGCGGTGTGAGCTAAATATCTTAGAGTCTTCAAATGTTTTGTAAAAACATGCACACATCCTAACACTTATGCAAAGTTGATGACTTAGATGTGCAACATATGATGAAACGATTTTCTTCAACCGATGAAGAAAGTCACTCTGAATGTGAAGAAATTAACGAAGAAATTGATTCTCAGGGCCCTACGACAATTGTACGCGGCGTCTGTAATCAACTTTCTTATATGGTGGGCAACGCCACCGCCAAATGTGAAATTCCTCAAGTTGATTTTCTTCAAATGATCAAATTCCTCACAATGCATTTTTTCTTCAAAACAGTTGTTCTTCATTGTGATGATCCATTGCAAAATCTTCAAAAACACTTGATGACTTTCATTTGCCTAGGTAGACTGAGATTTCTAGTCCTCAACAGCATTCACTTATTGCTATTTCTTCAAGTTGATGTTTCTGCTAAGTGAATGTGATCGGACCCGATCTTCCCTCTATGCTATACTTATCCAGTCTATTCAATTCTTCAGATGCGTTCTACTTGAAACTTTGTTCCAAATCCTCACTGCATCCTTGTCAGCTGATGATTTTGTAACAAAAATCCTCAAATCTTTGAAAAATTGTTTTCTTCAAAGGAACAGTAACTGAACCCCCACTTCCCACGATTGGATAGCCACGATCTCCACTATCTCCACCGCATCGTACGGGAGGTACACGTGTCCTGCGGAGACGTAGAGGCAAGGGCTATTCGGTCCGAAACTTTCGCGCCAAACAGTAACTTTCGGGCTATAAATATGTCCTTAACCCCCTCGGTATCATCTTCTTCGCCTCATCGCTCTCCTGCCACAACACACCGAACCCTAGCACCACCGCTGGAAGTCGAAGTCTTGACGCCGGCAAGGAAGAGCTTCACTGCCTCAACCTTCTCGCCGCCAGGATCACGCCGGAGACGGAACATCTACATCCGCCGCCGCCGTAGACGTCCTCTGCTACCAAGTTAGGGTGCATTGGACACTTGACCGAAGAGCCTCTCCAACGCCACCTTTCTGTGTTCTTCGTTCGCACCTTCCAGGGTAATTATATCCCATTTTTTTACAACTGATTAGATCTAAAATTTTACCTCTCCCGTGTGAAATCTGTTTTTCCTCAAGATACGATGCGCACATGATTCATCAAACACTATCCATCACCACAATCATTGATGAACTAGCTAAGCATCTAAGATTTTCACGAGATTCCTCAATTGTGCGAATTTTCGGATCTGTACAACTCTGGAACCCAAGAACAGAATGCTTACGCAAATTCCTCAACCACTGGTTATATTCCTCAAACTGTCAAACTTTTCCATTTTCTTCAAATCTGAGAACGCATATGACCTCTCCAAATTCCTCGCAACTATACTCTGTTCACAGGTACACACATGTCAGCTGATAAATCTCTCGGTTGTCATCACATTAACTCATTTGCAGCGTTTCTGGAAGAAACTCTTCAAGGCTCATCAGAATCCTCAAGAGTTCAAAATCCTCAGAAAGTTCCTCGTCTGAAGAAAATGGAGGAAGAAAGGAAACAGAGGGGAGGAAAGAAACTAGAGCAGAACACAGCTGTGGACATTCCTGATGACATATACCTGGACTACTGCACACCTGATGATGAACGTGAGACTATGCCTAAAGGGAAGATTAGGCTGCAGAAAATTGAACGCAGATGGGCAAAGGAGTGGAAGGAGTACAGGTTTGTGACTCCAAAGTATGCGAAGAAATTCGCCTTGAAGCCTCCTGGCAGAAGGGCCCCGCTTGAGGATCATCAAGTTGCTCATCCCTCAAGTCTCATGACACTTGATGACTACCCAGAGGAAAAAGAAAGGCATCTGGCCAAGCTCAAGAAGCAAGCAGAAACAGCAGTGAAGAAATTTCATGAATCTTCAGCTCCTGCCTCCAGTGCTGCTCATTCCTCAGCAGTAGAAACCTCAGGCTCCGAGATTCCTCAACCAAAGTCTGTGCCAGCAAAGGCAAAAGCTTCAAAACCCCAAGAAAAGTTTGCACAGGCTTCAGTCACCAAACCCTCAGCTCCAAAACCCTCGGTTCCAAAACCGTCCACACCAAAACCATCAGCGCCAAAACCCTCAGCACCAATCTCATCTACACCAAAGTCCTCAGCTCCACCTCCAAAGCCAGTACAGAAGAAAGTCGTGGATACTACGACTGCCAGCTCTAGCTCCTCACTCCCAGCTGCAACTAGCTCGGAGACAAAGTCTTCAACACCCCATGTGAAGACTTTGGCTACTACTGAACCTGCACTTCTGCCCAGCCCAAGAAACATCACAGTCCCGTCTGCATCAGAGGGAAGTGAAGAATATGACGATGAAACTCTGGAAGCCATCATCAGGAACAAACAAGAAAGGGTAGCACAAGCATCAGGCAGTGCTATTCCTCTGGCGATGGACCCCAAGGTCCTCCTCGATTTCATCAACATGTGGTATGAAGACCCAAACACACCCATTGATGACTTGAAACTTCCTCCTGGTGTAAGCCACATGGTGGCTACTTTCATAAATGAAGCCAAGTGGAAGGAACAGAAGGCCAAGCAGGAAAAGATTGCAAATGCCAGAAAGGAGAAATTCCTCAGGCAGAATGTTCTCAAACTGACGCCTGAAGCATTGGTGTCCACCCAGGCAGAACTGCAAGTCTTGACTGACAAGTGTGAGAAACTGTCAGATCGCACAAGCATCAAAAGCAATTTCATCAAGCTAGCCACTAGTGTTGTTGATGACTACAACAGACGTCACCCCCCACCAGCACCAACTCCTCAGCCCCTGGTTGAACAGCCAAAAGATGCATCTCCTGTTGAGGAGGAAATTCCTCAAGCTGAGGAACAATACCAAGAGCGCCGTGCTGATGAGCCGGCCATTGAAGAAATCGTCACTGAGACCGCTCCTGATGAAACTGCAAACCCTACTGATCCAGCTGCTTCACCAAAGCAGGCTGATGAATCTGTTCCAGCTGGTTCCTCACTGCCAGCTGAAGAATCTGTTGAGAAATCACCTTCACCAAAAACATCAAAGGTGAAGAGGTTAATCCCGTCTGCATCAGACGCGAAAAAGACAAGGGCTGCTGAGAAGGAAGCGAAGAAGAGAAAAGCTTCCTCAGCAGAAGAAAAGATTGAGGCAAAACGCCTCAAGGAAATTGAAGAATCTGCCCCACTGGACCCGGTGCCTCTTAATGTTGCACCCTCATTTGAAATGGTCGTCGTTGGTGACCACACTACGAGGGCAGATGAGGAAATGAAGGATGCTGCCTCTGAGGAGCATACTGATGAGGAAATACAGATTGATGACAGTCCTCAACCTCATATTCCTCAGAAAAAGACTACTGAAGCCTCAGCTGCAGCAGCTGATGAATCTGCTTCTGCCACAAAGTCAGCTGATGAAAATCAAGCTGAAGAAAATGTCCAGTCTGAGCAGGCTCCTCCCACTGAACAAGCTGATCAAACTCCTCAAGCTGAGAAGGATGAAGAAATTCCTCAGCCTGATGCTCAGCTAGAACAAGAAATTCCTCATCCTGAGGAAACTGCTGAAGAAAATGTTCCCGCCCCTGACAATGAATTCATTGTCCTCAACCCAGAATCTGCCATGGTTGTTTCCCCTCCCATTCCTCAGCACAATCTCAATCCAGTTCAGCGCCTGCCATTCTCGAAGAGGCCCCATTTTCAGAAAGAGAATTTCTTTGAGGAACGTATGTATTTCATCGGAGAGAATCCTTATGACAAGCCTCAAATGAGGCATCTGAAGTTTTGGACAAGGACGCAGATGAACTACTATGCTTCTGTGCTCTGTGGCCGCAACAAGATATTCCAGCACACGCACATTCCTCATGCTGACCTTGAAGAAATTCCCTGCATGGAACCAGTCCTCAGTGTACTACATGATGGAGGTTTGCTCTCTATGTGTTCCGACATATCAGATTGGAATAGTGAGCTAATTCTTCAGTTCTATTCAACTCTGCACATCTCGGGCAATGCTGATGACATCAACACTTGGGTGTTCGACTGGATGACCCAAAATAGTCACTACAAGGCTCCAGCGTCTGAACTCCTCAGAGAACTGCCCGTACCAATTCCTTCAGAAGGGGCAGTGAAGCTTTATGGTGAGCGTGAGCTGCCAAATGGAATGATGGAAGTCCTCATGAAGCCTTTGGCTGCAGGAAAACCCTCAAGAACCACATTCCTCGTCCATGAGCTAAAGTACACACCACGGTCTGTCTATTGCATTCTCTGCAGTGTGCTAGCGCCAATCAAAGGCCATGATGATGACGAAGATGTCGTCGGCCTCATGAAGAACATCCTCTTCAACATCATTCACGGTATCCCCATGAATATCCATGATTTCTTCTTGAGGACTTTGGCTGACAATGCAATGTGCCCCTATGATCACAAAATCTATGCACCATGGATTATGAGATTCCTCAGGACAAGGACAGGCATCAACTTTCACGCAGATTTCCAGAACCATGTTGGTTATATGCCTCCTATCCGGGTCAACAAGAAGACTTTCGAGCCCATTGAGGGAAAAGGAAAGTCTGTGATTGATGAAGGAAACAGGCCCCTTGATGGCCAGTTCAAAGAACCAGATGCATATTCCTCATGGGACGACACTGAGACTCGTCCGCCAAGCCCAGTTCCTCCTCGCGTGCTAAACACCAGAGAGCTTGTTCTCAGTCTTCATCAGAAGGTGGATCACAATCACAAATGGGTCAAACGCCAGTTTGGTGCCATTGTGAAAACCCTCACTGAGACACAGAACAGTGTGAAGCTTAATCATCACTATCTGCATGAGGTTTTTGATCGCACCTGGGCTACACTTGCACATCTGAAGACCCAGACTGAGCTTGAAGAATTGAACTTTGAGCAGGACTTTGATTGGTCGTGGCCTCCCAAGAAGAAGTTCAGGCCCGTTCCTGTGCCAGATCTTGAAGACAGTTCCTTCTCGTCCTTCCGCACTGCCGAATCTGATGAGGAACAACTTGACACCGCAACCGGCCCAAGGAAGAATACTACACCCAAGAAGCGCCAAGGATCTTCATCAACTGCCAAGCAATGAAGTCTTCACGGGCGTTAGTCCTCAGTTTGTCCCTTTGTGTCCCTTGATGACAAAGGGGGAGAAACTTGAGAGTTAGTCTTCAAACGGGATTTATTTTTGGGGCTTATGAACTATATTTAAGTTACAAACTCTTGGCTCTTCTGAAGTTTTTATGTAATGAGTTGTAACTTAAGCCCGATGGTACTCTGACGCTTTTTGAACGTTTTTCTTCGCATGCTTATTCCTCAAGTTTTAATGCACGCATGCTGGAATTCGTCAGATACCATTTGCCATCATGCATCTTCATATTCTTCATATGACATATTATATGTATGCATGATTTACAAGATTCAGGGGGAGATCTCCATGATATAAATCATCAATGTGCATATGCTATAAAAGCAAAATCCTCAAGGTATGCACATCTTCAGGGGGAGTCTCTGTGAATCTTGTTTTCAAATTCCTCAAATGAGTATTTACACTTCATATTTTTGATCCCTGTTGAAGACTTAACCTAATTGTCATCAACCACCAAAAAGGGGGAGATTGTAAGTGCATCTAGTGCCCCTTAGTGATTTTGGTGGTTTGAAGACTTATAGGTTAAGTATCTAATGTGTTTTTAAGTGTACACAACATCTATAAGTCATTGTGGAGTTTGAGATATTTGAAGAATATCGACCCCTAAAAATATATGTCTTCAGTTGAAGAAATTGGTCTGAAGCTGAAGAAATGAATCGCGAAGAATTTGCGATGAAATTGATATTCCTCATGAAGATATTGATATTGACAAGATCGGTGGTTCTTGAAGAAAATCGTTCTGAAGAAATTGAAGCATGAAGATTTACGTTTTCTGTTTTACTTTTTTCGCACTTGATGAATAGGAACACCGTACTGTTAAAGGGGGTCAAAGTAACACTATGGAATGGATTTCCTCATGATGCTCAACCTAAGCCAAATCCTACCAAAAGCCTCAAGTGAGGAATATGAGTGACATGAGGACTCTCATAGTTGAGAGTCCAGACCGTTTCGATAAGCCACGCCAAGTCACTGATCTTATCCACTCCAACGGTCATATTATTTAAGGGCATTAATGTCAAATCATGTCGGGATGCTCCCAGGCTATAAATAGCCGCCCCCCACAACCACTAGCTGGTTGGCTGCTCCGCTAGAAACTGACACTTGTCATAAGAGCAACCCAAATCCTCAGAGCTTTCGAGAGTAAATCATCAGTGAGGAAATACACCACCCACCGAAACCACAAACCAAACCTAGTGATTGAGCATCACTGAAGAAGTTGTTCCTGTGTGGGACTGAAGCCTTTTACCTTTGAGGATTGTGCATCCTCTAGACGGTTAGGCGTCATGGTCTAGAGCAATCCAGCAGTCAATTGTGGATCGCCGGGTGACCGAGTTTGTGAGGGTTTGGAAGTCTGCCCTGAAGACTTACCACGAGTGTTGGGCGAGGACTGTGTGTCCTTAGCTCAAGGAGAATACGGTAGGGACTGTGTGTCCCGGGACTGGGTGTCCTTTGGTTTAAATACCAAGCCACTCCAAACCAGATGTACAACTGTCACAGCAGTTGGAACTGGGTCATCAACAACTGTCTTCACCAAGAATCGGGTTCTAATACCTCAACTCTTTACATTCTCTGTATTAAGTGTTGATGACTTTCACTTTGACTGTTTGAAGAATTTGCTGAAGACTTTCTCTGAATTTCCTCAACCCCAAATTCTTCACTTGAGTAAATCATCATCTGTATTCTGCGTGCCTGCTTGCTGTGTAATCTGTTTTCATAATCTTCACTCTATAATACTGCTATTGTAAACGATTGCACAACTGATCCTTAACTGTTTCCGCTGTAAGTTAGTCATCAGTGAGGAATTTCCTCAAAAGGAATTTCCTCAGTGATGAAATTCTAAAAATCTCCTATTCACCCCCCCTCTAGTCGATATAACGCACTTTCAGATATCCACTACGACACATGCACGACATGGTGCAAAATCAATTATGATGCATGTCCATTTCAACTATGCAAGGCATGGCATGGCAATTCACAACAATCAAACACTACACATTAAGTGAAGCTCAATGTGCAACGAGTTGCATATTGACGAAACTCCACATTTGAATTATTTTGTTCGCTCCTATTTATTTACACGACAATATTAAATGTTGTTTAAACATGGCAAGAGGTGAAGCATGTGATTCTACATGTCATTCTAGTCGGTTACCACATATAGTTCTTTTGATCGGAGCTATGGTTAACAGATACGTGCCACACAGGATATTATGCCATGAATGCAACATGCATGCAATTTTATGAAAACACAGGCTAGAAGGATATGAAGCATGTGTCGCCATGGAGAACGAAAGGGAACCATGGCGGCAAAACAGAAATGATGACATGGAAACATTCCGGTCCCAATAACTCGATGAGATATCGGTGCTAATAAATTGGGAGCGTGTCATGCCAAAAAATGATGGGGTGATCCCGGTTACCGGGTTCCCATGTGTTGGAGGCATGGAAAAAGAGGGACAAGGTGTAACTAGCATGGAATCTACGAAACGGACACCATCTCCTCTCCTACAACAATGCATTCATCCTCGGGTATCGTCTCGGCGGTTATACCTTGGAAGCGTGCAATTCGGAGCGGATCGAGTCGTTGCGGTGTACATGTTCATGGGTCATCGTGGAAGTAGTTGTTCCCGGGACGGTAGTTGAAGTAGTGGAACGCGGGTCTTCAATGACGTAATCGTACACGCTCCATAGAAGTCCGAGGTCGTCGAGGCATCATGGAAGTAGTGGTACTCGCGCTCGTAGTCGTGTACGGTTGTCGTGGATGTAGCGACATAGTGGTACACCACAACGGTCTTGTCAGATCATGAGCAACAACAAATGTACACTTGCGGTAGTGGTACATGGTCGAGGCAGTCCTTGAATGGTCGATCATTCGAGGCCGGACTTGTGGGTTTTGATGAACCAAAGTACTGGTGGTCTTGGCAACGTAAAAAAGGCAGCAAGGCACGGTAATGAGACACTTTGCGGGCAGCCATCCGAAACACAGCAGTAGAAGGGCCCGAAGGCAGGAGCATGGGCGGCACAACAGGGGTTGGCGCGGATAGCAGTAGGAGGTGGTCGAGGAGTTGGCTGGCAAGGAACGACAGCGCTGGAGGCCAGGGGTGCTGGCGGTCGGTGGCTCCGGCGAGCGGGGTTAACTGGCGGCGGATAGGAGCACGGATGTAGCGCGCAGGCGTTGGGGGTCGCTCACGGTCACGGTGTTCCATGGGAGGCTCTCGATGCGGGATCGCAGGAGTTGCAGCAAGTCGAGCAGAGGAGGTCCGGCCTTGGCGTTGGCTTGCACGCGAGCTCGACGGAGCTCCGACGAGGCAAGCGAGGCATCTGGTTGTTGGGGCTGCTGCGGGGAGAGGTGGAGATGGTCGGAACACAACAGATCCGACAAGGGGAGCCAGATCCCCTCGACCTGAAGGAGGAGGATGAGGCACGGACCACTGACGGACGTTGTGCGCAGGTGGAGCAACACCGTCCGACAATAAGGGTGGAGGGAGGACGGGGCACAGCTGCCGCTCGAGTGGGTTCGCAGGGCATGTGACCACGCGACGCGGGGTGGCTGACTGACGCGGCAGGCTGGCTTTCTGGTGGCTGCAGGGGAGGTCAACGACGGCTGGCTCGCCATGCACTGGCTGGTTGGAGCAGATGGCTTCGATTGCTTGGCAGGGCAAACGAGGAAGGTGGTTGGGTCGGTTGGGGATCTGGGAGGATCCCGAGGTGGGAATGTGGCTGGCGGCTACTGGGAGGAGTGGATCGAGGTAGTGGCTAGGGTTAGGGTAGGCTTGATCCAGAAGCGCATATAAATAGCAAACGGTTTCTAAACGGAGTCTAATTAGAGCCCTCCGATTTAGATCGGACGACCAATAAAATTAGGTTAGGAAGACCAATTGACAAACTGATGACAGTTTAGGGTATAACGGGGTTGATCCGGATCCAATGGTCACGACTGTCCGGTTCGGGTCCGGGGGATGTTCCGGACTAGGTTGTGGGCAGGTCGGTGCACTGTGCAGAGGGGCTAGGCGGAGATGAGAGGGAAAATAGGTAACCCGGCGACAGAGTTTTATAAACCGAAAACGTCCGATGAAATGACCGGCTATAGTGCGGCTATAGGTTTAACGGTTGGGGTATCAAACGAACTCCGATTGCGATGAAATTTGACACGCGGCCTTCCTACACTATATTAAGACCGCACACCAACTTTAATCCCAATCTGAGAATATTTGGTGCACACTTTTAAAAAATATATTTTATCGATGTCGTGGGCACGTGCGTGTGTTGTTCGTCTTGAAACGGTCAACAATGAAAACGGAGAGAACCGACAACTACTAACGGATGCAAGTTTTGAAAATGACGACAATGGAGTGCCAATGCAATGTGGATGATGCGAATGATGCAATTATGAGTGCTTCAAACAATCTAATCACACAGCGGCAACGAAATAAAAGGGGAATCTGCTGGGCGTTGGTCTCGGGCTGTTACGCAAGGTAAGGTGGCAGCCGTTGTGTACCGTGTGTGAGGCCACAAAGCTATATGATGTGTTACTGGCTAGATCTGTATGGCTTAGGATCCGGGTCCTGACACCTCTGTACCAAAGAAAACTCATACGAAACCTTGTTTTGGCACTGTGCCGGAGTGGGAAATCATCACCTAAGGCCATCTTCATCATCCTGACGATGTCCATAACGAGGAGGGAGCAGTTCGCCCTCGGGGCTGAGGGTATATACCAATAGCTATGATTTGATCTCTCTCTCTCCCTCTCATGTTCTTTAGATGTCACATTCTTGATGTATGATGACCTTTGTTAATATAATTGGATCATATGGTGTTTCTCCCTTGCTATCTTGATGTGATGAATTGAATCTTACCTTTGATATTTTTGTATGCCGGATTGAATATTGGATTTGAGATCACTTGATGTATGTCTTGCACGTGGATATCCATGGTGACAATGGGGTGTTCTATTGATTCGCTTGATATATGTTTTGGTACTCAACTCACGGATTCCCGAGGTGACATTGGGGTAATCTATGCATAGGGGTTGATACACGTTCTTGTCCTACTTTTTCCAATAGAAATCTTGGGGTACTCTTTGAAGTTCTTTGTGTTGGATTGAATATTATGATTCTGAAATTGTTTGATGCATGTTGAATAATTAACTCATGAATACTTGAGGTGAGAGTAGGGTTTATTGACATGTATCATACATGTTATTCTAGTACGAACTCTAGGGCTATTTTTAACACTAATAGGAAAAGCTTAATTGATTGATCGGAACGAATAACTTTGAGGTGGTTCAGTGCCTACAACAACGCCTTATTATGTTCTCCGCTAATAGGAACTTTGGAGTGATTCTTTGTCGCATGTTGAGGGATGATCATATGAATCTATTATGTTAGTATTGTTGAGAGATTGCACTAGTGAAAGTATGAACCGTAGGCCTTATTTCAAAGCATTTATATAATGTTTTAATTGCGGTTTACTACTTGTTACGTTGTTGTTTTTGTTTATTCAGATTATAAAAATCTATATCTACTATCCATACTACACTTGTATCACCATTTTATTGCGTGTGTTGGGGACACAAGAGATTTCTTGTATTTGATTGCTGGGTTGTTTGATAGAGACCATCTTCATCCTACACCTCCCATGGATTGATAAACCTTAGGTCATCCACTTGAGGAAAATTTGTTGTTTTCCTACAAAACTATATATTTGGAGTCCTATCAACGTCTACAAGAATAAAGTTGTGTAGTAGACATCAAGGGCACATCCCTTGGGGGAAGGGTGCCACCCCCAAGCTCGTGTCTCCCCCATAACGTGTTTTGACCTAATTCTACCTCTATATATTCTCATATATTCCCCAAATACCATAGGGATCCCTGAACACTTTTTCCTTCACCACAAGTATGTGTTATGTGGCGATCCCGTCTGGAGGCCCATTTTGGTACTCTCCCGGAGGGGGAATCAATCACCAAGGCCATCTACATCAAACTTGTTGCCCCCATGATGATGTGTGACTATTTCACTACACACCTACGAGTCCATAGCTAGTAGCCAGATGTCTCTCCATCTTTAACAACCTCTCCCTCTCTCTCTCTCTCTCTCTCTCTCTCCGTGTGATCTTCAATACCATCTTCTCCTCGATCTGCTTGGAGATGTATGTGATGTAATCTTGTTTTACGGTATTTTTTTGGGATCCGATGAACTATGGATTTATGATAAGATTATTCATTTAAAGTAATTGAATATTTTATGTACTTTATTATACATGATTATTATAGCTATTTATGCATTCCGATCTATGTGTCTTCTTTGTCCAATTAGAGGAGTAGATCTTCAGAGGGAGTGGTGCATAGTAGTAGGTTCAATTTTGCGGTTTCCTCACCTAGTGACAGAAGGTGTGGTGAGGCATGTATTTGTATTATTGATACTAAGGATAGAACAATGGAGTCTAACCATATTGATTATCATACTTTGTGTACATAATGTCATCTTATTTAATGCACTACTCTGTTTGTTATGAACTTAATACCTAGATAGGCAAGCATAAAAGCACTCTCCTAGTGGGGTAATAGTAGTATATGCAGAATCGTTTTGGTCTACTTATAACGAACGTGATGACTATGTACATGATCATTGTCATGAATAACATGATAACTATGCACTTCTCTACCAATTATCCAACAATAATGTGTTACCCATCATAGGTTATGTTCTTGAGAGAGATGCCTCTAGTGAAAACTATGCCCCCTGGGTCTATTATACACATTTACCAAAGCTCCATTTACTTGATGCAATTTATTTACCTTCATTTTGTATTTTATCTATCAGTCACTACAAAATTTAATCCTTGCAATAAAAAAGTACAAGGGGATAGACAACCCTCTTGCCTGTATTGGGTGCAAGTATTTGCGCTTGTTTGTGCAGTGATTGTTGATGGTTGATTGCGTGCTTCTCCTATTGGTTTGATAAACCTTTGTTCGCACCGAGGAAAAATACTTGTTGCTACTCTATGATACATCTCCAACGTATCTATAATTTTTGATTGTTCCATGCAATAATATTATCATTCTAGGATACTTATTGGGCATTTATTTGTTGATTCATATTACTTTTGAGCACAAACCTATTAACCTAGTGCCAAGTGTTGGTTGTTGTTTTCTGCATGTTTTGACTTTTCAGGTTTATAGTACCAAACGGAGTCCAAATACCACAAAACTTTTTTATGATTTTTTTCTGGACCAAAAGAAGATCTGGAAACTTTGGAACAAGGTCGGGGGCCACACATGGCCCCCACAAGCCAAAAGGGCACACCGAGGGGGTGGCTACACCATGATAGCTTGTGGGCCACTCCTGGTCTCTCAACCTCATTCTATGGCTTATAAATTCACCTATATTCTGAAAATCCTAGAGGGGCTCCCAGTTTATTTTTTCGCTGCCACAAGTCTCTGTTCCGCTGTGTGTCCATTTACAGCCCTGTTTCGGTGCCCTGTCGGAGGGGGATCGATCATGGAGGACCTCTACATCAACCTTGTTGCTCCCATGGTGATGTGTGAATAGTCTACCACAGATCTACAACTCCATAGTTATTATCTAGATGGCTCTTTCTCTCTTTCTATGTGTGTGTATGTCTCTCTCTCTCTCCATGTTCTTCAATACAAAGTTCATCGCATCTTCGCGATGATCTATTCGATGTAATCACTTGTGCGGTGCATTTGCTGGGATCCGATGAATTGTGGGTTTATGTTTAGATTATTCATCATAAAAGAGTTGAATCTTCTCTGAATTATATGATTCTTATTTGCATCATTATTATAGCTTCGTAAATCTCTCTGATCTATTTATTTGGTTTGGCCAACTAGATTGATCTACCTAAAGTGAGAGGGGTGTGTTATAATGGGTTCAATCTAGCGATGCTCTATATCCGAGTGATAGAAAGGTACAAGACTGGTCTTTGTATTGTTGGCACTAAGGATAAAATTATGGGATTTATTCATATTAATTGAGTTATATTTGTCTACATCATGTCATTGTTATCCAAGCGTTACTCTTTTTTACTTAATACTCTAGATGCATGTTGGATAGCGGTCGATGGGTGCAGTAATAGTAGTAGATGTAGGTAGGAGTCGGTCTACTTGCTTATGGACGTGATACCCATATACACATGGTCATTGCCATGAACAAATATTGCATAGCTATCCGCTTTTCTATCAATTGCCCAACAGTAATTTGCTTACCCATCGTATGCCTTCTTCGATAGAGATGCCGCTAGAGAACACTATGGCCCCCTGTCTATTCACATATATATTTACAAAAATACAAAATACCTTGATGCCATTTATTATTTGTATTATTTTTTATATTTATTATATTTGACAACCCTCTTGCTCGTGTTGGATGCAAGTGTTTGCTCTTTTGTGTGTCTGCATTAAAGATAGGAGTTGTGTGGTCCTCCTATTGGTTCGCTAACCTTCGTTCTCTACCACAAACCTACGGGTCCATATTTATTATCTAGATTGCTCTCTCTCTCTATGTCTCTCTCTCTATGTTCTTCAATAAAACGTTCATCGCATCTTCACGATGATCTATTCGATGTAATAACTTAGTGCAGTGCGTTTGTCGGGATCCTATGAATTGTGGGTTCATGTTCAAATTATTCATCATAAAAGATTTGAGTCTTCTCTAAATTATATGATTCTTATTTGCATGATTATTTTAGATTCGTAAATATATTCGATCTATTGATTTGGTTTAGCCAACTAGATTAATATATCTTCAGTGAGATGGGTGTGTTGTAGTGGGTTCAATCTAGCAATGCTCTATATCCCAGTGACAGAAATGGACAAGACACGTCTTTGTATTGCTGCAACTATGGATACAATGATGGTGTTTATTCATATTAATCGATTTATGTTTGGCTACATCTTGTCATTGTTATCCAAGCATTACTCTTTTTTACTTAATACTCTAGATGCATGTTGGATAGGTGTCGATGGGTGGAGTAATAGTAGTAGATGCAGGCAGGAGTCGGTCTACTTGCTTATGGACGTGATGCCTATATACACATTATCATTATCGTGAATAAATATTGCATAGCTATCCGCTTTTATATCAATTGCCCAAGAGTAGTTTGTTTACCCATCGTATGCCTTGTTCCATAGAGATGCCACTAGAGAACACTATGGCCCCCGAGTCTATTCATATATATATGTACAAAAATACAAAATACCTGATTGCCTTTTATTATTCATATTTACTTTCATATTTATTATATTTTAACAATCCATCTACACTACTTATCCTCTTACAAGTAACGAGTTCAAGGGGCTTGACAACCCTCTTGTCTGTGTTGAATGCAAGTGTTTGCTCTTTTGTGTGTAGGCGCTGAAGACGGGAGTTGCTGTTACATAATCCGTTTCTCTTCACTATTCTACATAATCCGTTTCTCTTCACGGAAAAACCCAATGCATATCACAAGTATCACTCTACTACATCAATCCCTTCCTCTTCGAGGAAAACCCAACACATCTACCAAGTAACAGAAGGGTTTCTAGCTCCTTTTCTGGGGAGAATCACCAATCAGCTTCAGATTCCTTCACACACATTCTCAGTTACTAGTTAGATTTTTTATTTTACTTGATGTTTTTAAAATATCCTGCATGCTTGCTTGCTTGTCACTATGTCTCAAGAAAACAACAGAGTATGTGACTTTTCAGATACTAATAATAATGCTTTTATTCGTACTCCAATACCACATGCCACTAGTGTGGAATTGATATTATTTGTAGTATGTTTGGAGTACGAAACTCTTGGTCACTAGTGGCATGTGGTATGTGACTACATAAGCAAACCACATAAGCAATAAAAGCATGCCACCCAAAATTATTGGTCAAAACTTTACTTTTCTGTTTGGGAACTGCCTATAGTATGTGTAGCATGGAAGATGGTGAAAACTCTTGGTCATTGCATTGACAATGAAAGCATGCCACCCAAAATTATTTATCTCTGTTTTCAAAGCTTGAGCTCTGGCACCTCTGCAAATCAATGCTTCCCTCTGCGAAGGGCCTATCTATTTATGTTTTTGTTGAGTCATCCTCTTCTTATAAAAGCACCAATTAGAGAGCACCTCCGTCATTTTTATGCTTTGCTTTTGACTGATGTTGAGTATGACTGTGACTGGATCTTCTTTGCCATGAATTACAATGTTCAATCAGCCCTTGGTCTTTGAAGGTGCTCTGCATTTATGTTTTGCGGTCTCAAAAAGAACTAGCGAGATACCATATGCTCGTACTGCTTCATGATTGTTTTGATTGAAGTGTTGACGTTTGAAACTTATTATTATTGCTCGCTAGTTGATTATGCCATTGATATGAGTTTGCTGTGAGACCTAGATGTCATTGCTTATGTGGTTTGCGTATGATCTTGTTGAAAATATTAATATGAGTTAGACATAATTGCAACAACAAGACCAAATAGAGTTCGTAAAAGTTTTTCTTTTGTCTCTGTCAGTTTGTCAACTGAATTGCTTGAGGACAAGCAAGGCTTTAAGCTTGGGGGAGTTGATACATCTCCGTCGTATCTACTTTTCCAAACTCTTTTGCCCTTGTTTTGGACTCTAATTTGCATGATTTGAATGGAACTAACCCGGACTAACGCTGTTTTCAGCACAATTGCCATGGTGTTGTTTTTGCGCACAAATAAAAGTTCTCGGAATGACCTGGAAATTTACGAGGATTTTTTGTGGAATATATAAAAAATACTGGCGTAAGAATCAACCGGAGAAGTGGAGTGTGGAGCCCACAAGCCTACCAGGCGCGGCCCACCTGGTCGCGCCTAGCAGGCTTGTGGGGCCCACGGAGCTCCACCGCCTCCAATTCCAGCTCTATTTAGTCCCTTTCGTCCGGAAGTAAATCAAGGAGAAGAGTTCATCGCGTTTTACGATACGGAGGCGCCGCCACCTCCTATTCTTCCTCTGGAGGGCAGATCTCGAGTCCGTTCTGGGCTCCGGAGAGGGGAGATCGTCGCCATCGTCATCATCAACCTTCCTTCATCGCCAATTCCATGATGCTCTTCATCGTTCGTGAGTAATCTCATCGTAGGCTTGCTGGACAGTGATGGGTTGGATGATATCTATCATGTAATCGAGTTAGTTTTGACGGGTATTGATCCCTAGTATCCACTATGTTCTGAGATTGATGTTGCTACTACTTTGCCATGCTTAATGCTTGTCACTAGGGCCCGAGTGCCATGATTTAAGATCTGAACCTATTATGTTGTTGTCAATATATGTGTGTTCTTGATCCTATCTTGCAAGTTGTAGTCACCTACTATGTGTTATGACCCGGCACCCCGGAGTGACAATAGCCGGAACCACTCCCGGAGATGACCATAGTATGAGGAGTTCATGTATTCACTAAGTGCTAATGCTTTGTTCCGGTTCTCTATTAAAAGGAGAACCTTAATATCCCGTAGTTTCCATTAGGACCCCGCTGCCACGGGAGGTATGGACAATGGATGTCATGCAAGTTCTTTTCCCTAAGCACGTATGATTACATACAGAATACATGCCCACATTACATTGATGAACTCGAGCTAGTTACATATCTCTCCGTGTTATAACTCTTGCATGATGAATACCATGCGGCATAATCATCCATCACCGATCCAATGCCTACGAGTTTTTCCTACTGGTCCTTGCTATGTTACTTTGCCGCTATTACTGTCGCTGCTACTACTGTTACTTTGTTTCTACTGCTGTTGTTGCTGCTACTGTTACCGTTGCTACTGTTGCTATCACACTACTTTGCTACTGATACTTTGCTGCAGATACTAAGTCTTTCAGGTGTGGTTGAATTGACAACTCAACTGCTAATACTTGAGAATATTCTTTGGCTTCCCATTGCGTGGAATCAACAAATTTGGGTTGAATACTCTACCCTCAAAAACTGTTGCGATCCCCTATACTTGTGGGTTATCAAGACTATTTTCTGGCGTCGTTGCCGGTGAAGCTCAAGTCAAGAATAGTCTCCCATCAACGTGCTATTTTCTTCCGCCGTTGCCGGGGAAGCATAGCTCTATTCTCTGAGTCACTTGGGATTTACGTCTTCTCGTCACTATAAGGAATCCAAGAGATCCAAAAACTAAAGTCTTGCCCTCAACTACGAGGACAGGTAAGGAACTGCCATCAAGCTCTACACTTGATTCACCTTCAGTTATGAGTAAGTTTGCGACACCACCTCCTGCTAGAAATTTTTATATGTCGCCTGTGCTTGATGATGCTACTTCTGATGTCCATGATGCTTGTGATGATGCTTTGCTTGATACTACTTTGCCACTAGGTGCATTCCTTGATGCACAAATTGCTTGAGTTGCTGCTAGATGTGATGATACTTCTGAAACTGCTGAGATTAGTGAAGTAGAACCTGCTATTTCACCTGTTAGAACTAGCTCTCCTAGATATGAATTGCCTGATATACCTGAGGGTTATATTATTAAGGGAGAGATAGCTCAGGACTTTCTTGTTTGTAAGGATAGCTATGATGTTGAGAATTTACTGCGCAAGTGGAAAGAAAAATCTTTGAACGCTACGATGAAATACGACCCGAAGTTTTCTACTTTGCCTATCTTTGTGACCGATAAGGGTTATGAATTCTTTGTCGAACCTGAGTTAATCACTCTGGACAAATCTGATCCTTTTCACGGTTATGAGTCCGAAACGGTTGTAGCCCATCTTACCAAACTGCACGATATAGCCACCCTATTCACGAGTGAGGAAAATATCCGCCACTACTATATCCTTAAGCTGGTTCCTTTCTCGCTAAAGGATGATGCTAAGACCTGGTTCACTTCTCTTGCTACTGGTTGTGTGCGTAGCCCCTAGGATATGATCTACTACTTCTCTGAAAAATATTTTCCTGCCCATAAGAAGAATTTGCCTTGTAGGAAATATACAACTTTGCGCATGTTGAAGAAGAGAGTCTCCCACAAGCTTGGGGGAGGCTCGTCCAGCTACTGAATGCTTTGCCTGATCACCCTCTTGAGAAGAATGAAATACTTGATATCTTCTATAATGGACTAACCGAAGCTTCTAAGGACCACCTAGATAGTTGTGCCGGTTGTGTTTTTAGGGAACGAACAGTAGAACAAGCTGAGATCCTATTGAATAATATCTTTTGCAATGAGAATGCTTGGACTATTCCCGAACCACCTCCAAAGCCAACTCCTAAAAAAAGAGGTATCCTATTCCTCAGTCCTGAAGATATGCAAGAAGCTAAGAAATCTATGAAAGAGAAAGGCATTAAATCTGAAGATGTCAAAAATCTACCACCTATCGAAGAGATCCATGGTCTTGATAACCCGATACAGGTAGAAGAGGTAAATTCTCTTCGTAGATTCAATGAGAGTGATATTCCTTTTGATAAACCTGCTAGCTTATGCCTAGATGAATTTGATAACTTTGTTGCCAAACAACAAAGTTCCAATGATTATGTTAGCAGACAATTGGCACAGAATGCTCGTATGCTTAGTCATTTAAGTGCTTGTGTGGACAGAAATGTCAATGATCTTAAGCTTTTGAGTAAACATGCCTCTATGGTTACTACTCAAGTAGAACAAGTACTTAAGGCTCAAAATGACTTGCTCAATGAGTTGAATGGCAATTCTGTCAGAGTCGTCACTAGAGGCGGTAGAATGACCCAGGAACCTTTGTATCCCGAGGGTCATCCTAAGAGAATTGAACAAGATTCTCAAGGAGTTAGCACTGATGTACCTAGTCATCCTAGGAAGAAGAAGAAAGATGATAGGAACTTGCATGTTAGCAACCCTGTTGCTGTTACACCCGAGAATCCAAATGATGTCTCTGTTTCTGATGCCGAAACACAATCTGGTGATGAACATGAGCCTAATAATAATATCGATAGTGGTGTTCATGATGATGCTTAACCTTGCAATGATAAGGATGTGGAGATTGAACCAGTTGATCTTGATAACCCACAGCCTAAGAATAAGAGATACGATAAGAACGACTTCATTGCTAGGAAGCATGGTAAAGAAAGGGAACCATGGGTTCAAAAACCCACGCCCTTTCCTCCCAAACCATCCAAGAAAAAGAATGATGAGGATTTTGAGAGATTTGTTGAAATGATTCGACCTGTCTTCCGGCAAATGCGTTTGACAGATATGCTCAAAATGTCTCCGTATGCTAAGTACATGAAGGATATTGTGACTAATAAGAGGCGGATACCTGAGGTTGAGATTTCCTCCATGCTCACTAATTATACCTTCAAGGGTGGAACTCCTAAGAAACTAGGTGATCCCGGAGTGCCCACTATACCTTGCTCCATTAAAGGCAACTACGTTAGAACTGCTTTATGCAACCTTGGAGCGAGTGTTAGTGTTATGCCTCTCTCTCTGTATCGTAGACTTGAACTGGATAAATTGACACCAGTGAAATCTCTATGCAAACGGCCGACAAATCAACTGCTTTCCCTATCGGCATTTGCGAGGATGTGCCTGTTGTGGTTGCTAACGTTACTATCTTAATGGACTTTTTATTCTGGATATTCCCGAGGACGATGCCATGGTGGTCATCCTTGGAAGACCCTTTTTAAACACTTCAGGGGATGTTGTTGATTGCAACAAAGGCAATGTCACTTTCCATGTCAATGGTAATGAGCATACGGTGCACTTTCCAAAGAAACAATATCGAGTACACTGCATCAATGTTATTGAAAAAACTTCATTGATTCTCATTGGGAGCTTTGAATGCCCTATACCTACTGTTAAGATGAAGTATGATTTTCTTGTTGGGGATATGCACATCCCCATTGAGGTAACCTAGTGACTATTCGAAAATTCTCCGTTCCTTTTTATGCGATTCGAAAAGGTTTGTCAAGGAGACTTGATCAACCTCATTGACGGATTTCTTTAGATGACCATGGGATGGATGAATCGAATAGTCACAAACCTTTGTTCCAAGCTTTCACCTTTGGTTTTTTAGAAGAAAAATGATAGATTTAGCTTTAGTTTTTCCTGTTTTCTGCTTTTTGCGTCCCGTAGAAAAGTGTCCCGAAAATAAAAGTTCTCCGAATGCCGTGAAAATCAAGTACGATTTTTTCTGGAATTTTTGAAAAATTCTGAGACGGAGAGCTAGTGAGGGGATGCACCAGTGGGCCACAAGCCCTGGAGGCGGGGGCACCCCCCTGGTCGCGCCTACCAGGCTTGTGGGGCCCATGTGTCCCCCCTCCACTTATTCCAGCTCCCATCTCCTTCTCCTACCTCAAGAATAAATCATTTCGCGGCTCAAACCCGTGTTCTTGCTCTTCTTGCTGCGATTTTCGATCTCCTTGTGCAAAGCGCCATTCACCAATCTGTTTTGGGGAAATTTCCCCTTGGTATGTGACTCCTCCATTTGTCCAATTAGTTTTTTCTCTAGTGCCTTATTCGTTGCGTATTTATGCTGCCTTGGTGACCCTGTTCTTGAGCTTTGCATGCTAATTTTAGCTGGTCCCATGTAGTTTTCATGCGTGATATGGCCTCTATGCACTTGTAGGAGTAGTTGCTATGAGTTTCGTTGAGCCTTGTTCACCTTTCCTTTGAGTCACTGAAAATTTTAGAAAAGGAAGATGTTCAGGAGAGACTATCATGGTGGTTCCTCAAGCAAGAGGGGTCCCCGTCTCGCGATTCGGGAGCCCGATCCTTACCAACCGAGGAACGCACTGGTACAACCATATGAATGGCCTTCTGATGAATTCATGATTGATGCAGGTTTCAAAGACGAGTTTGATACACTTGTTCACAACGTCGGGCTCGAAGAATTCATCTCCGATAAATGTGAACAGTATACTATTCTCACTGCCTCTTGTGTTCATAGATTCAAATTTTTAGCTGGCCGTGACACATCCGTACTGTTGGATCTCTATGACAAATCGTATACCATGGATTTAGAGGATTTCAATAGAATTTGCAAGATACCTGATTGGGGTAGTCTCAATGATCCTCCTAAATCTTCGGTTAGTGATTTTTTCTCTGGTATAACTGTCTGAGAAACTAGAGATATTACGCAGGCTACCATGGGGAGCATTCATTTTCCTGCCTTGCATTACTTTGCCCTCTTCATAGGTAGATGCATTAACGGCAAGATCGAGCATTGTCACCTCTGCGCACCTGACCTCAGTATTCTTACGAGCGCAGTAACGGGTGATAGAAGTTTCAACATGGGAGCGATAATAGCAAGGAGGCTGAATAATAATGCTAATGTAGGGGATTTGTTTGGTGGGATCTATGCCACTCGCATAGCAAATTTTCTTGAAATACCCATCCGCGAAGGAGATCCCCCGATCCATACAGCTTTGCTTGATCGCGCCGCAATGACACGCTATCAGTTCCTTGAGAGGGATAATGAATCCCTCCTATACCGGTTAATATTTAACCGACAACGTGTTTTCCATATTACCCTTCCTGCTCCTGCCTTCTTTGACTTTCAGGTAAAATGGAGATATTACATAGCACAGGAGAGGCATAGGAGTATGAGAGGCAGGCAAAGGTTGCTCGCCTCCGTGAGGTAGCTATTTAGGCGGTAGCTGCAGCGCTCCCATACAACCCCCATTATGATTTTGGGTATCGCCTGGACCTTCCATGGGAGTAGACCAACTTAGGCCAAAACCCTAAGCTTGGGGTAGTACGTGTTTCTCACCGACTCTCTATTCATGCTTACGCTTTCACTTTGATAGTCGGTGTTCACACTTTGCCACTGTATCATCCATGCTAGTTTATTTCTTTTTCTTGTTTTCTTCTCGTGTGTTTGTCTAGTTTGAGAAAACCCAAAAAGATTTCCCGTTCTTCTTTTGCTTGTTGGGAGCTTTCCCGTGTAAATAGTTTTCTTTTTCTTTGGGTCAAGGCAGAAGACCATGGTTACAATGTTTTGTGGCTCTCGCATGCATATCTATTTATCTGTCAAAGAGCCATATTACTTTGTCTTCTCCTTTGTGTTTGCTTGCAGATTCCAGCTTAGTCCAATGCACAAGCACTCTTATTATTGTTCACATCATTCGGTCGTGCAAGTGAAAGGCAATAATGATGATATATGATGAAGTGACTGAGCCTGGAAAAGCTGGTATGAACTCGATCTATTTTGTTTTTGTAAATATGACTAGCTCATCGTTCCTGATTCAGCTTTGTTGTGAGAGAAACATGTTTGCAATGACAACCTAGAGATCATAGTTTCTGATGCCATGCTTAATTAGCTAGGAGCTTATAATGGTTTGTCTTGGATGCCAACAGGAATTTTGAGATGATATGATGTAGTATGATAGGATGGTATCCTCCTTTGAATGATTAAAGTGGCTTGACTTGCCGCATGTTTACACATGTAGTTGAAACAAAATTAACATTGCCTCTATGATATTCATGTTCATGGTGATTTATGTCCTACTCAGGCTTGCACTCAATGTTAGTTAATCCCAATGCATTTTGATGACTGTTGTCGCTCTCTAGTTGGTCGCTTCCCAATCTTTTGCTAGCCTTCACTTGTACTAAGCGGGAATACTACTTGTGCATCCACTTCCATAAACCCAAAGTTGTTCCATATGAGTCCACCATACCTACCTATATGCGGTATCTACCTGCCATTCCAAGTAAATTTGCATGTGCCACTCTCTAAACCTTCAAGAAATAATCTGTTTTGCATGCCCAAACCGCTCATGTGGTGACAAGGGGCGATCAGTATCTTCCATGCTAGGTGTGTTATCCTCGATACGTGTTTATTCACTATCATTCACGAGAAAGGGGAGGGTAATTGGAATGCCCAGTTCCATGCTCAAATCGAAAAGATAATTGCAAAAAAACTCCCCCTGGATTGATGTTGTTATGGATGGCACCCGAGTATTCGGCTAGCCGTGGAGTGTGATTGATCGGTGGTGGGGGAGTCAAAACTTCACTTTTCTGTTTGGGAACCACCTATAGTATATGTAGCATGGAAGATGGTGAAAACTCTTGGTCATTGCATTGACAATGAAAGCATGCCACCCAAAATTATTTATCTCTGTTTTCAAAGCTTGAGCTCCGACACCTCTACAAATCAATGCTTCCCTCTGCGAAGGGCCTATCTATATATGTTTCTGTTGAGTCATCCTGTTCTTATAAAAGCACCAATTAGAGAGCACCTCCGTCATTTTTATTCTTTGCTTTTGACTGATGTTGAGTATGACTGTGACTAGATCTTCTTTGCCATGAATTACAATGTTCAGGCAGCCCTTGGTCTTTGAAGGTGCTCTACTTTTATGTTTTGCGGTCTCAGAAAGAGCTAGCGAGATACCATCTGTACGTGCTGCTTCATGATTGTTTTGATTGAAGTGTTGATGTTTGAAACTTATTATTATTGCTTGCTAGTTGATTACGCCATTGATATGAGTTTGCCGTGAGACCAAGATGTCATTGCTTATGTGGTTTGCTTATGATCTTGCTGAAAATCTGAATATGAGTTAGACATAATTGCAATGACAAGATCAAACAGAGTTCGTAATTTTTTTCTTTTGTCTCTTTCAGTTTGTCAACTAAATTGCTTGAGGAAAAGCAAGGCTTTAAGCTTAGGGGAGTTGATACGTGTTCGTCGTATCTACTCTTCCAAACTCTTATGCCCCCTTGTTTTGGACTCTAATTTCCATGATTTGAATGGAACTAACCCGGACTAACGTTGTTTTCAGCAGAATTGCCATGGTGTTGTTTTTGCGCAGAAATAAAAGTTCTCGGAATGACCTGGAAATTTACGAGGATTTTTTGTGGAATATATAAAAATACTGGCGCAAGAATCAATCGGAGAAATGGAGCGTGGAGCCCACAAGCCCACCACGCGCGCCCCCTGGCCGCGCCTAGCAGGCTTGTGGGGCCCATGGAGCTCCACCGCGTCCAATTCCAGCTATATTTAGTCCCTTTTGTCCGGAAGTAAATCAAGGAGAAGAGTTCATCGCGTTTTACGATACGGAGGCTCCGCCACCTCCTGTTCTTCCTCTGGAGGGCAGATCTAGAGTCCGTTCTCGGCTCAGGAGAGGGGAGATCGTCACCATCGTCATCACCAACCTTCCTTCATCGCCAATTCCATGATGCTCTTCATCGTTCGTGAGTAATCTCATCGTAGGCTTGCTGGACAGTGATGGGTTGGATGATATCTATCATGTAATCGAGTTAGTTTTGACGGGTATTGATCCCTAGTATCCACTATGTTCTGAGATTGATGTTGCTACTACTTTGCCATGCTTAATGCTTGTCACTAGGGCCCGAGTGCCATGATTTAAGATCTGAACCTATTATGTTGTTGTCAATATATGTGTGTTCTTGATCATATCTTGCAAGTTGTAGTCACCTACTATGTGTTATGACCCGGCACCCCGGAGTGACAATAGCCGGAACCACTCCCGGAGATGACCATAGTATGAGGAGTTCATGTATTCACTAAGTGCTAATGCTTTGTTCCGGTTCTCTCTTAAAAGGAGAACCTTAATATCCCGTAGTTTCCATTAGGACCCCGCTGCCATGCGAGGGATGGGCAATAGATGTCATGCAAGTTCTTTTCCCTAAGCACGTATGACTACATAAGGAATACATGCCTACATTATATTGACGAACTGGAGCTAGTTACATATCTCTCCGTGTTATAACTGTTGCATGATGAATACCATCCAGCATAATCATCCATCACCGATCCAATGCGTACGAGTTTTTCCTACTGGTCCTTGCTACGTTACTTTGTCTCTATTGTTGTCGCTGCTGCTACTATTACTCTGTTGCTACTGTTGTTGCTGCTGCTACTGTTACCTTTGCTACTGTTGCTATCACACTACTTTGCTACTAATACTTTGCTGGAGATACTAAGTCTTTCAGGTGTGGTTGAATTGACAACTCAACTGCTAATACTTGATAATATTCTTTGGCTTCCCCTTGTGTCGAATCAACAAATTTGGGTTGAATTCTCTACCCTCGAAAACTGTTGTGATCCCCTATACTGGTGGGTTATCAGGAATCATTTGATCTTAATGCTGCATTGCTAAATTTAGTTATGAAAGAACAATTTAGTGGAAATCCTAATGAAGATGTTGTATCCCATCTTGATATC